>NC_141025.1:10055000-10307500 GCF_052040795.2 Danio rerio | reverse complement strand
CAAAAATAATTCACCCAAAATTAAATTCCCTCATAACTTATTCACCCTTCATTTGTTACAAACCTGTTTGAGTTTGTTTCTTCTGCTGAGTGCAAAAGATGATATTCTGAAAACTTGGGATACTGATAACAATCGACTTCCGTAGTAGGAGAAACAAATACTACAGAAGTCAAAGGTTACCGTTTTCTAACATATTTCAAAATATCTTCCTTTATCTTCAACAGTAGAAAGAAACTCATAAAGGTTTGGCACCACTTGAGGGAGAGTAAATAGTGAGTAAATTGTCATTGCTTCTTGAAAATGACACCCATGATTGTGTTTAAACGTAAAGTGTGGGGTTTTAATTATTTGTGTCATCTGAACATTGCAGTTCTTTTATGTAAAAGTTTTAAGACGTGTTACAGTAATTTCACTAAGGGTGCTTTCACATCTGTAGTTCGCTTCATTTGGTCCGGCCCGAAGGCAATATATGATACATTGTAGCATTTTCTCCCGTCTTTGGGTCGTTTTCCCACCACACTGCTGGCTTTGGTCCGAACCAGTTGAAACGAACCAAAATGCAGTCATCTGACAAAATCCACATCTCTCATTGGCCAGATGTTGTTGAATTTATTTCCTAAACTGCTTATTGATTGGTTAGAATTCATGTGCGGGAAAATGCCAATGAACTCCCCCAGGTAAACAAAACCGACAGACACAAAATGTCCTTTTTACTCTGGAGGGACGTTTGCGCTGACTGATTGTATGCCTGCTTTAGACAAACTATACATTTCGAGAATGAAGCGCGGCTGCGGCTGGAAAACAGTGTTTTAATGCATCGCTCGTCACTTCAGGAGGCGTAAATTAATTTAGCTAAACTTCGACTTGGTCATTTTGCGGAAATAACACCAACGATCCATCAGGTAATGTTTTCCCCTCTCTCTCTGTTGGTAAAGCGATGTCAACAAATATTTTTACTCCATATCCCATAATGCACAGCGCATCGGCCTACGGCAGCTGCATTAGTCCAAAAGGCACAGTACTTTTTGCGGTTGGACCTGTTTTAGTACAGATCATATTCTCACCACAAACAAACCATTCCAGGGTTCGTTTGAAAGCGTACTGAGACCACCTCTTCAAGCAGGTCTGGGTATGCTTATTTGGTCCGCTTTTGGTGCGCACTCGAGTATGATTGCTGCATTCTCACCTGCCCAAACGAACCGCACCAAAAGGGAAAACAAACTCTAGTGCGATTCAATCGAACTAAATAAGGCAGGTGTGAAAGCACCCTAAGTTTAGTTTAAATTATTGAATATTTGCCCTAGTTTACTAGGGCATGGGGGCTTGGTTTTGTTGAACTTGTTGGATGGAAACAGTGCTTTATTCACAAGTTATTGTTTCATGAACGTTACAATCACAAAAACGTAGCTATTGTTATTTGTGTTTTTAAAGAGTGTTGGTTTGTTCCTTAGGCTCTTGGTTGCATTCTGTACCTGCTGTGCTTTAAGCAGCACCCGTTTGAAGAGGGAGCCAAACTGCAGATCGTGAACGGCAAATACAGCATTCCTCAAAATGACACCAAGTACACAGTCTTTCACCAGCTTATACGTAAGTCTTCTGCTTAAACTCAACTACATTCACTTCCAAAATCTGCTACGTTTCAGTGAAGCACAGTTGTGTGTAGAGCTGATTATTTTTTTTATATGTATCAGTATTCTCAATTTAATTAATTCTAAGTACAGTTTTTAACAGCAGATGACGCTCTAGGCTAAATTTTAATAGCAGATTGCTCTCTAGGCTAGTTTTTAACGTTGGATGGTGCTCTAGGCTAGTTTTTAACAGCAGATGTTACTCTAGGCTAATTTTTAAGAGCGGGTGGCGATCTAGGCTAGATTTTAACAGTGTATGGTGTGCTAGGCTAGATTTTAACAGCAGATTACAATATAGGCTAAATTTTAATAGCAGATTGCTCTCTAGGCTAGTTTTTATCGTCAGAGGATGCTCTAGGCTAGTTTTTAATAGCGGATTGTGCTCTAGGCTGGTTTTTAACAGCAGATGACGCTCTAGGCTAGTTTTCAACAGCGGATGGTGCTCTAGGCTAGTTTTTTACAGCAGATGATGCTCTAGGCTTTTTTTTAACAGCGGATGGTGCTCGAGGCTAGTTTTTAATGTCAGAGGATGCTCTAGGCTAGATTTTTACAGCAGATGACGCTCTAGGCTAGTTTTTAACAGCAGATGACGCTCTAGGCTAGATTGTAATAGCAGATTGCTCTCTAGGCTAGTTTTTAATGTCAGAGGGTGCTCTAGGCTAGTTTTAACAGCAGATGACGCTCTAGGCTAGATTTTAATTGTAGATTGCTCTCCAGGCTAGTTTTTACGTCGGATGGTGCGCTAGGGTAGTTTTTGACAGCAGATGGCGCTTTAGACTAGTTTTTAACAACAGATGTCCCTCTATGCTAGATTTTAACAGCGGGTGCAGCTCTAGGCTAGATTTTAACAGCAGACATTGCTCTAGGCTAGTTTTTAGCAGCAGGTAATGCTCTAGACTAGTATTTAAGAGCAGACAGTACTCTAGACTATATTGTAGTCAAAATGTAAATGGTACTCTAGGTTAATTTTTAACAGCCGATGGTGCTCTATGCTAGTTTTTAACAGCAGATTGCAATCTAGGCTGGTTTTTCACAGCAGATGGTGCTCTAGGTTAGTTTAAAACAGTGTATGATGACGTTCTGGGCAACTTTTTAAAAGCGAATGTCACTTTAGGCTAGTTTTTAACAGCAGATGATGATGTTCTACACTAGTGTTTAACAGCAATGATACATCATAGAAAAACCCAATAAAGTGCAGTCATATTTTATACTGTCAATCTGTTGCTGAATACTGCTGTGTGAAAAAGACTTGTTTGTTAAAGGATCAATGTTGAAAATCAACCCTGAGGAGCGGCTGTCTATCAACGAGCTTGTTAACCAACTACAGGAAATTGCTGCAGCGCGAAATGTCAACCCCAAATCACCCATTACTGAGGTACGACCCGTCTAACAAAAATGTGTAGAGATTAATTAATTGATCAATTGATGCTGTAATTGGATATACTTAAGTATTTAAAATTATTATCCATAGGTCGTTTTAAAGTTATTATATATATATATATATATATATATATATATATATATATATAAAAGGTGGGCATAGATTAATTTTTTTAATCTAGATTAATCTCGAAGTTAATCCATAATTACTCTAGATTAAAATGGCTCATTTGATTTCTGCCGAAGGCATTAGGCATGTGTGTGCAACCCAACTAGTAAGTCTTTGAGAACGGGTTTCTCAAGCCAGGTGGGGCATTAGACCAGGGGCTCATCTCCTGTTTCCAAAATGCATCACAATCTGCTTGAGAAACTGTTCCACTATGATAATTGCTGATGAAAATAAATGATGTTCAATAAGATGTACTTGTGTTTACTAACTGCTTATTCAGTTAAACATGAATGTTGAACTGTAGCCTACATAAGCTGGAAACAGCGATTTTTTTTTTTTTTTTTTTTTTTTTTTTTTTTTTTTTTTTTTTTTGATCACCTTAATCCGACTAAAGTCATAACTGAACTAAACAGAAATGGAATTAAGATGTAGAGTATGCAGATATTATTGACATTATTGAAGTAAATAACGCAATCAAACTATTAACGTCATGTAGGACTTTTCCTCATATTTTCCAACAAGATCCAAAGTCTACTGTGCACCGCACACACACACATTGTGAAATGCAGAAGTTTTTTTTCTTTCCATTTGGCGTGCATTTTTAAATTCCATAACACTCTCACTAGTCCTTACGCCTTGTTTGCATATAATACCCCAGTTTGTCAAGGCAGCATGAAAGAAATGTTGTGCATGAGTTAAAGTGAAACTGCGAACTGCAGTTAAAGTCAGGCATCCTGCCGATTTGATTTTGATAGGCACTTTTTTGGCAGACAGCTCACTGGTCAGGTTTACATCCGCGCTAAAATATTAAAGTGTAAGTCATCATAGCTTGGGTAGAATAGAACCAGCTCCCAACCCAACATAGAGAATAGATTAGCAACAAGATTTTTTGTTTATCGCACGATAAGAGTCTAGCGTTAACGCAGCACATTAACGCTGATAACGGCCCACCACTAATATGTATATATATATACATACTGCTCAAAAAAATAAAGGGAACACTCAGAGTTACATTGTATTGTTTAAGTATTCCTGTAATTTTTAAATCGCAATATCTGTCCAAATATAAATAACCAAAATAAAATCACAATTAGATATTTTCCCCAAATTGCACAGCTCTACAGATATTGCGATTTCGATTAGATTTGCGATTTAATTTTATAGTCAAACTTTAGCTCGATATTCTGAATCGTAGCTTCTTACTGCTAAAATGCAGTTAGTTAAAAAAGGAACTGAAAAAGGTATTAACTCTAACTTTTATTCAAATTATAAATGTTCAGAAATGAATCGCTTGTTTTTCAAACAATCAAACAGTAGTGATTTATTAAGGAGTAGTTATCTCCTGGTGCCATCGTGACGTTTTTTCATACTGTGTAACCAATGGCTGCAAACAGCTCTGCATTGTACTTTGCTGTTGCTCGCTACTAGATTGAGTGTCACTGGCAATAGTTTCAGTTTGCTTTATAGCAAGACGCTCCTCATAAAGTGCTGTGGTGCTTTTTTAGGTGCTGGTTGTTGTATTTCCTCATGCTGTGGCAACAATTCTGCAACCGCTCTTACAAATTATCTGTTTTTGTTCGGTGTCTGTGCCAATGAAGCCAAAATATTCCTATATTACCATCGTGCTGTTTTTCTTTGATATGAATTTGTCTGTTAATGCTTCTGAAGAAGCAGACGCCATCATCCCACTTGTCCACGCATTCCTGTTTGTTCGTTTTATAGACTGATTTCATGTGGCTGCCATTTTCAAAAGCGAAATCGAGGCTGCGGTGGTAAGAAACCCGGAAGTATCATTGGGAGTTAAATAAGAATGTTGTGTAACTGGCTATATAGCTTATCAGCGAAGAGAAAGTGACACAATTTTATAATTTCTCCACCTTCCGAGTGACCCGGAGGTCCGTTCTGAATGAATGGTGAATATAATAAGGGATATCAGAGCTCATTTTCAGCTCATTTCCCAAGTTAAGGGAAATGGCACTTGTTAGCTAATGTTTTCTTTCCCAAACACACGTTTTAGATGCTATTTATCAAACTCGAGTTAATAAACTGATTCTTTCATTATATAAGACTTGTCACGATACTGAATTAAAAGAATAAAACATAAATATCCTGCAATCATTAAGGCACTGTTGATGGCTTTCTTAAAACAGCGCTGATTTGCCATTGTGGTCACGTGTTCAACAGAAATTATTGTGATTGGCTGAGAAGCTCATCAGTTCACCGCTGTTTCCCGAGCACAAACACAACACAGACAGAGGAGCGATCTGCTTGATGACTCGACTGATCTTGACGGCTGCTTCGCGCTTCAGTCTCCGTGTATCGGTGTTTGCACTGAGTGAAGAGCGGTAAGCTGAGTGCAAACCAAACGCAGATACATGGAGACTGAAGCCATAATCAAATTTGAAACTTAAGGCGGCACGATAAAACGTATTATGATCACGATAACGATATTTGTGGCCCATGATCAATAATTAAATATCGTTGCGATTTTACAGTATAGAGACCAAGCCGTTATTTTAATGGGTGGACTTTCTGGATTGTACTGCATCACAAGCATGATGTGACTGCGTCTATTGCAAGTGTTTTTTCGAGGAGTGTAATGTTGATCAGGTAGCTTTTGCTCCTCTTTAGTCCAAACATCCCAAGGTAACACAAAAAACCCCATTAACCACCTTAAAAACCATCACGAAGTCTCATCACTAAACTGTTTTATTAGTTAACCAAATATTCGCGGAGATTTATTTATTTTTTTTCCTGACATGTTTGCCAGTCATGTAGACAGAAGACACTTATATATATATAATATATATATGAGCAATATCACACTCAAAGCAGTGCGATATGGCTGTAAATCGGCACTGGTGGGAGGCGTGCGTTGCCTTAGTGCCCTCACCAGTGCCGATATACAGCCATATCGCACTGCTACGAGTGTGATATTGCGTTTGTACAACAGTTTGACGGCATAATTGTGTATATAAAAACAAAATCAAACATGGAGAGTCTCAAAAACCCTTTTGTATGAGGAACTACTTTCTTCCAGATTCAAATCATAAGCTGACAGTTAAACAGCCGAGCAAGCATCTTTTAAACTTTAGATCTGTAGTGTCTGCTTTTTGCTGGTTGTATGTGGGCGGAGTAATACACAAAGGGTAAAGAGGCTGTAGGAGTTCCGATATTGCAGAATATCGCACGGCTATCAGCCAATCAGATTTGAGAACAAGACAGAACTGTTTTATAAATATATACACACACACACACACACACAAAGGAATAATCGTCATTATTAATAGTGATTAACATTTTGAGCAAAATAATCGTGATTATCAATTTTTCTGTCATCGTGCAGCCCTATCGAACCTGAATTTTGAATAATTTCATAGCCCCATGTTGATGATCAGCCTCCAAATTTAAAGACTTTCAGTCCAAAATTCCGTATCGTTGCATTCCTAAAAACCACAATATTCAGCCGCATTCGATTCATCTCATTTCAACCCTGCTGAAAAATCCAGCTTAAACCAACCTAGGCTGGTTGGCTGGTTTTAGCTGGTCAACCAGGCTGGTTTTAGAGGGGTTTTGGCCATTTCCAGGCTGGTTTCCAGCCATTTCCAGCCTGGTCTTAGCTGGTCAGGCTGGAAAATGACCAGCTAAATCCAGCTAAAACCAGCTTGACCAGCCTGGTTTAAGCTGGACATAGCTGGTTTTGGCTGGGCTCTCAGCTTGGCTAGGCTGGTCAAGCTGGTTTTAGCTGGTCATCTCCCAGCCTGACCAGCTAAGACCAGGCTGGAAATGGCTGGAAACCAGCCTGGAAATGGCCAAAACCCCTCTAAAACCAGCCTGGTTGACCAGCTAAAACCAGCCAACCAGCCTAGGCTGGTTTAAGCTGGATTTTTCAGCAGGGAACCAATCTCTTATTCAAAGCTGGTGTTTGATCAGTCCGATTGCTTCACTTTCTTGAATGAGGCTCTTTCTGCAGCTTCATTTCTAACAGAGCCCTCATTCTTCCGCATTCAGACTCACACACACTCCCGCAGAGACGAGCGGAGCCCCACATACTGATCGCAACTCTCTGAAGGGCCATTTAGAGACACCAACACACTCTTCCTTCGCCGATCTGCCTTTTTTTTCGTCCCTCCATGACCTCCTGAACACAAAGCAGCGTCTCATCCCTCCGTTTCTCTCTGATCTCACTCTGCGTAACAGACTAGTAAACAAGAGGGAGGACCACCGATTTTGCACTCTGAATTAATAATCAGGCGTTTTCATAAATCCAGTTCAGAGCAAGTTGTGTTTGCATGGGGGTGGCGTTCGATGCGTCTGATCTGGGTTAAAAAGGGGTTTTTCCCTCTCTGGATTAAAGTGATTAGCAGCAGCCTTTGGAGTTGTCTTGATGTTTTGTGATGTTTTTCGTTGACTAGCGTTCAGACGCACGTGTAGGAGTCTGCTTTCCTCCTGATGCGTGTTTGTGTGCGTGTGTGCATTGGACTGTTGACCCGATGAGTCTGTTAAGTTCGTACTACTGTCTGAGGTCTGTGTATGATGGATATGAATCCCTACAGCTCCTGGAGCAGAACGGAGGATTCGGGAACAACAGCGCGCAGCTTCCCTCACAGATCAACAACATACACAACTCTGGTGAGTAACACATTTTTGATTTTCTTTTCTTTGTTGATTGTACAGTCGAAGTTAGAATTGTTAGTCCTCTTGTTAATTTTTAGGGTCTTCTATATTTTTTTCCCCAAGTTCTGTTTAACGGAGAGATTTTTGTTTTTAACACATTTGTAAACATAATAGTTTTAATAACTCCTTTCTAATAGCTGATTTATTTTATCTTTGCCATGATGACAGTAAATAATATTAGACTAGATATTTAAGATGCTAGTATTTGGCTTAAAGTGACATTTATGGGCTTAATTAGGTTAGTTGGTTTCTATAAATAATTCTATTCTACTTATAATAATTCTGATGTTGAATTATTATGTTTGAGATTGCAATCTGTCATTGACAACATTATTAGACAATTTTATTCACTGGTAAAATCAGACATTTGTCATTATTAGATTATATTCAACAATAAATAGGCTGGAGTAGTTATACTGACACTGTAAAAATTAATTTTATGCACAACTGTGTGTTCGCTATGAAAGAAAAAACAACTCAAATGCTTGTCTCTATCATAACTCTAACATGCGATATGATCATTTAAATTAAGTGCAAAATTTCGGTTTCATTTTAATTGCTAAGTGCTGTTCATACTTCGCGCGAGGCTCCCAAACGATCACTCTGTACCACAAACTGAATATTATTCACAACTTTATTTCCTGTTACAGCATTTGCAGGTTCTGTTCACTATAGTAGACGCGCGCACGTCTATCATTAAGTAGGGCGCGCTCCCTCCCTCTCTGTGATAACAGCTTACGGTCAGCAGCTCACATCACGTGTGATTTCCCGGCCGCGAAAACATCATTTTATGAAGACAAAAATGACATTTTAGGTGAATTATATCTTATAAATACAGTGTGCGACTCGTTCAACATCATTTGGAGATGTCAATGTCACTGAGCAACGTGTGTGAAACAATGAAAAGTCTTGTGCTGCCGCCTTTGCTTTCTCCTGAACTTGAAAATATGATTGACAGAATCATAGAAATGCTGGATTAAGATCGTCTAGGGCAGGGGTCACCAATCCTGGTCCTGGTGGGCCGGTGTCCTTGCAGGATTTAGCTCCAACTTGTCTCAACACACCTGCCTGGATGTTTTATGTATACCTAGTAAGACCTTGATTGGCTTGTTCAGGTGTGTTTGATTAGGGTTGGAGCTAAAATCTGCAGGACACCGGTCCTCCAGGAACAAGTTTTAGTGATGACAGGTGGTCGAATCTAGATAGCAATCTTTTTCCGGTTAATTGTACAGCTCATATATATATATATATATATATATATATATATATATATATATATATATATATATATATATATATATATATATATATATATATATATATATATATATATAGGGCTGCACGATATTGGTGAAAAATCTGACATTGCAATATTTTATTTGTCTGCAATTATATATTGCAATATAATGCATCTATACAATTTCACTAAATGATTGAATAGTACTACTTGAAAAAATGTGTAGTCACCCTTTATTATAAGACTCACTTCCTGCTGTTGGCCAACCTTTAACTATGACTTTTGATTCAATAAACTCCTAATTTGTTCCTTAATATTAAATACTAAGGTAGCTTAGGTTTTGAGTTTTGCAAATGTTAAAATTATGCTGCAAAGTTTGTGATGTATAAATAATTCAATACTGTTATTCTTTATTAAACTTCCATTTGGTAAAATGTCTTGTGCATGACTACTTAAATCTCTCTCAGGCCTTAAAAACAGGCAAATGATGCAATTTCACTTCGTTATGGTTAAACTCTGCAATAATTCCAGAAATCTCATGTCGTGAACTGTGACTTGCTCAAATGTAATCCCAACTCAACATTGCATATCAGTTTTTTTTAATACAGTCTGTGAGCTTTATCCAGGAATTGAAAATGTAGATAGACAATGGTGTTCCAGTCAGCGTGATGTTTCAGGAGTGTACAGTACCACGATGCTGTCATTGTACTGCACACAAACAGATAATTCCTGCTATTCACCCCCTGCCCCCATATTTACAACACGAGCTGCTTTCTCTGTGCGTGCTGTAAGAGGATTGACCCTCTGCTCACCATCTGCTGCCTTTACTCTGATTTACTCTAAGTGAACACATTCAGAAAATGATAATACTACTCTCACGTAACAGTGCATACTTTTTGGGGGATTGGTTTATTAATTTAGTAACACATTACAGTAAAGTAGGTCCTGTTTGTTAACATTATAACTAACAATGAGCTACATTTTGACCACTTTTAACCTTTTCATGTTAGTTCACCAATCATTAGCCAGTGTTAAACAGACAACTTTTGAGTGAGATTAACATTCTTATTAAGAATTATTTATTACTATTATTCAGTGTAAATTACTGCAGCAGACACATTATCATTTGTCTTCTGTTACAGTATTAAAATGCTAATTTTCTACATTTTTTTTGTTAGCATTTTCTGTTTCTCTTTCACAGTTCACTTGTAATTTTAGGCAAGGTGGGTTTCATTATAATCCTGTTTATTTTTAAAAGCTGCTTTTGTACTTCCTTTTAAACCTTAAAGTTGAAATTAAATGGAAGTTAAGGTAGTCCTTTTTTTTTTTGCTATCGTACAAATACTTGGAAATGTTCCTGAAATGGGGAGGGGGGTAGCTTAGCACATAGTTTTGTTTTTTGGGAACCAATTGGACTGTAGAAAGATTGGCATTTCTAACAAAATAAAGGAAGATTGACAAGTGGATGAATTCAGAGCAGAAAGTAGACACACTCACTGAAAGCTCCGCCCCAAAGGCCTAACATGTGACCAGAGGTTAAAAAAAGTGGTTTTGAGGGGAAAGTTTGATTAAATTTTATGAGAGCAAATGAAATTAAGTAGGGAAATTACTTTATGATAGGAATACATTGGGAATAAGGGAATTTTCACAGATGTTTTTTTCTTTTGGAGAAAGTCTTCTTTGTTTTATTTCGGCTAGAATAAAAGCAGTTTTACATTTTTTTTTTTTTTACTATTTTAAGGACAAAATTATTAGCCCATTTGAGCTATATTTGTTTTTGATAGTTAACAGAGCAAACCATTGTTATACAATAACTTGCCTAATTACCCTAACCTGCCTAGTTAACCTAATTAGCCTAGTTAAGTCTTTAAATGTCACTTTAAGCTGTATAGAAGTGTCTTCAAAAATATCTAGTCAAATTTTATTTACTGTCATCATGGCAGAGATAAAATCAATCAGTTATTAGAAATGAGTTATTAACACTATTATGTTTAGAAATGTCTTGAATAAAATCTTCATATACATGTATCTTGGTATATATGTTCATGGAATCTTGTTTCATGGAATTTTAAAAGGTCTGTTCAGATATTAAAAGCCTATTAAAATTATATAAAAATATTTTTATATATTACAAGTTTTTTTATATACTGCTTTTTTGTTTTTTGTCACGTTATTTCATGTTTTTTTTTGTCTTTTTTATTTTATTTTATTTATTTAATTTTTTGCATGTCAACTGGACATCAAATATATTAAAACAATATATTCGAAAATGCAGTGTACAATATACAGCAGCATAGGTTGTTTTGCATTGCTTTCAGCTTTTAGCGCTGCTCTTACGTGAAAATAAGGTAATAAAAATTCAGCTTTTTAGTCTGTGAAATTTATGGAAAAAAGTTATCTTCAGCACACTATACACAAACCTCAGAGAGACAAATGCATTGAGACATGTCTTGTGTGCACACGTCACATTAATTCATAACAACCATTGTCCTGTTAAAGCCTTTCTGACAAGCTGTTTTGACCTGCGGTTGTTTGTGTGTGATTGAATCTCCAGGTGTGTATGACACAGACCCGACCATGGGTGGAGGATTCCTGGATATCCTGAAAGGAGGAACTGAACGATTCCTTACCAACATTAAAGACACTTCCTCTAAAGTCATCCAGTCGGTGGCCAGGTGAGCGATGCAGTAAAAATGCCCACATCAGCCTGTGCTCACTCTCTGCTCCAGTGCGTTTCAGCTTGCCTTGGTTTCATTATGATGCATCACTTTCCACTGAGCCATTGACAGATTCAGCAGAATAGAGGAAGAGGTTGTAGTAGTGTCGAGAGTACTAGTAATCTGCCGGTGGCTAATCTGATATCACTTAATCTAGCGTGCAAACAATACCACCCGCTGGTGTCTTAGGCCCCGTTTACACTGTCAGGTCTTGATGCCCAATTCCGATTTGTTTCCTATATCTGATTTACTTGTCTGTCTGTTTACATGTTGTTTTAATTGTGACCCATATCCAATTCATGCGTTTACTCTTGCCATACAATTTACGATGCATGCATAAATGCGGGTTCTAGCATCTGTGCCACAACAGCCACGATGGAAGATATTGTCTTGTTTTTAGCTCTGCCAAATATGCGAAGTGTAGTATAAGCATCGAATAGTTTAGTCCAGACTTACCCCCACGCAGTTTATGTAATGGTATGGCCCTGGTGGGATTTAAAAGATTTAGCCTTTGCCTGTGTGCGCACTGTTGTTGGAGAGAATAAAGTTGTTCTGTGTGAAGCCGCAGTTTGTGTATTAATAGCGACAAAAGGCAAAAGTTACAACACGAAGTTTGGCCAACTTTAAAATGATTTTGAGGTGGAGATGGGAAAGGGCCATCATCGCAGCTTGCGCGTATGGTTTAAATGCTTCATGATGTCCTCCACCATTCAGAGGAATGTGTGGGTACGAGAGAGATCTCAGGTCTGGTGGGAGCAAATTGTGGCGACTGACCACTTTCCTCCTCTGTGTTTCCTCTGATGTTGTTTACCGCGTCGGAATCTCCACACACGCTCTTCTTTCTGTCATTAAACCGCGGAGAAGCACCACATTGTCGCAAGTTTAATGATGTACAGAATGGAATACCTCAATAAATCCAATCTGCCTGTTTACATGACAGTGGCATTGTCACATATCCTATCTATATCTGATTTATTTCCACATATGAAGGAGGCCTGAAACTGTGTCTGATCTGTGAATATTTGAATGCATGCGTTTTTTTTTTCGTGTTTACACAGTCATAGAACAGATCCCATCTGT
Organism: Danio rerio; assembly: GCF_052040795.2. Classification (NCBI taxonomy): domain Eukaryota; kingdom Metazoa; phylum Chordata; class Actinopteri; order Cypriniformes; family Danionidae; genus Danio; species Danio rerio. The sequence goes on along the minus strand of NC_141025.1, from coordinate 10,294,612 downwards.
GTCACATATGAGCAAAAAATCGGAGTTGGGTCACATTTAACTGGCAGTGTAAATGGGGAGCGTGTTTTGCAGCGTCTGTACTCTGTTCTTAGTTTTTTTTTTTTTTTAGAAGCTATTGGATTTTTACGGTTGTGAAAACACTGTTCATATGTAATGCCAAATAATTTTGTTGACATTCTTTTATGAAGTTCTTTTTTTTTGCAACTTTGTTTATTTTGAACATTCACTTGAGTACAATCATACGGCATTTCAAGGTACATTGGTATCTCAGTATGTGAACTTAGGTGGTATAAAAATTATGTGCATTATTGTCAGGTGTATTTACTACACAGTAGTACTCAAATTTTGTAAATTATCAAGTGAAAAACAGCATAAAGAGAAGAAAAATAAAATAAATAAATAAATAAATAAAAAAATAAAAATAAAAAATATATAAATAGATAAATAAATAAATAATAATAATAATAGGAAAAAGATAAAATAAAAATACAATAATCAAAAATAAATGAAAATTAAAACACTATTTACATCCAATGTTAGAACACGTCATAATATATTTCCTTCAAGAGTATTCTCAAGTGGCCATCTTCATTATACATATGGGGACACACTATAATATGAATAAGTGTAGTCATTCTTTTATGAAGTTCTACCATATTTTTTACATGTTAGAGAATCCATTGATACTGAAGTGGAAAAAAAAAAAAAAAACTTTATTAACATAGATATTGCAACCCCAAATCAGAAAAAGTTGCAACAGTATGGAAAACACGATTAAAAAAGAAAGTAGTGATTTTACAAATTTACTTTGATTTGTACTTCGTTGCAGAAAATATGAACACAGAATATTTTGCTTTGTCTGGTCAGTTTCATTTCATTTGTAAATAAGCATCCTTTCCTGTCATTCAGACCTGCAACACATTCCAAATAAAGTTTGTACAGGAGCATTAAAGGGCGAAGAATCAGGTAAATTGATTAAATAATGAATCGATTTGAAACGGGTGATGTCAACGGGGGATTTTAATTATGATTTGGTACAAAATACAAGCATTCAAGAAAGGTCTAGTCCTTGATGGGCCGAGGATCACCAGTTTCCCAACAAATATGTGAGAAAATTATTCAAATGTTTGAAAGCTATGCTCCTTAAGATAGGAAAACATTTGGATATTTCACGTTCAGCAGTGCATATCATAATCTAGAGATTCAAGGAATCTGGAGGAATTTCAGTGCATGAAGGACAAGGGCACAAGCCTAAGCTTTAACGACCGTGATCTCCCATCCCTCAGGCGGCACTGCACCAAGAATCATCATTAATCTATAAGCAATATCACCACATAAGCTTAGGACTACTTTGGCAAACCTTTGTCAAGTACCACAACACATAGTTACATCCACAAATGCCAGTAAAAACTGTACTGTGCCAGAAGAAGGCCATATGTTAACAGTGTTTAGAAGCGCCGTCGACTTCTCTGGGCTTGGAGGCATCTGTGATGGACCATCACACAGTGGAAACGTGTACTGTGGTCAGATGAGTCAGTATTTTAGGGATTTTTTTGGGGGGAGAAATGGACGCTGTGTGCTCCGGACCAAAGAAGAAAAGAATCATCCAGACTATTACCAGCAACAAGTCCAAAAGCCGAGGTCTGTCATGATATGGGGTTCTGTCAGTGACCTTGGCAAAGGTAACTTGCACTTCTGTGATGGCACCACTAATGCTGAAAAGCACCTAGAGATTTTGGAGCACAACATGCTGCCTTCTTTTCCAGGGACACCCTTGTATATTTCAACAAGACAATGCAAAACCACATTCTGTACACATTACAAAGTCCTGGCTGTGGAGCAAGAGGATACAGGTATTTGACTGGCCTGGCTGCAGTCCCGACCCATCTCCAATGGACAATGTGTGGCACATTTTGAAGCACAAAATGCGATAACAAAGACCCCTATACTGTTGCCCACCTTAAGACTTGTTTGCAGGAAGAATGGAACAAAATTACAGCTAACTTTTAAAAAAATGTGTTGCAAAAAAACAAAATTGCAATACGTGTTTGTTTTTGGGAAAAAAGACACATTTGTTGTATTGTCTGTTATGAAATACAAGTCAAAGTAAATTTAGAAATCACTTATTTTTTATTTGTGTTTTCCATACTGTCCCAACAATTTTGTAATTCGGGGTTGTATTTAAAAAACAAAACAGCGCTATTGTGCACCGCACCTACGCATTTCGGCAAGAATTGCCTTCATCAGGATGACATCTTAATTTAAAATTTGGATTTAAAGTCTAAAATTGTAATTATTTTAGAAATTTATTTCTTAATTTCTATTATATTATTATATATTATTTACATATTTTTTATTTGCAGTACAACCTTGGACGAATAACAGTTATCCAGAGTTTGTTTGGTTTGTTATATAACCAGTTTATTTACCTTATTTTTCATTAATTTAAAAGTTTTGATTTAATTATCATTGCAATTAATAAATATTACTTATTAATAGGGATGTAACGGTATCAGAATTTCACGGTACGGTAATACCTCGGTATGAATGTCACGGTACGGTATTTATTGAATCATTTACAGGAAAAAAAAACTTTTGAAAATACTCCAAAAAAGTGCCAAAAGTGTCAATGACATACAAATTAGCCATCTATCTGTTAGCTTTGAAACAGGAACTTCAATTTTAATAACAAAAAATTATTAAACCATGTAAAAAAATTAAGTTTCAATTTAGTATTGTTGAAAACTCATCACATTTAACATTTAATCACTCACTTAGATAGAGATGGGTTTAAAGGAAAATTATCATATAACTATAATCTGGTAAAAGCTGGGATCTCTGGGTATTTACAATGTCCCCTGCAACAGAAAAAACCCTCTCATTTGGGACTGAGGTTTCTGGGACAAGAGAGATATGACTTGGTCCATGTTGACAGCAGTGGGTAACGTTGTGCATTGTCTTTCCCCCACTTGAGAAGACAAACCATGAGTGAGATAGAGGTCTCTTTGCGGTACAAGTCAATGTCTGCATCAATCTGAACAGTGTGCTGTGTTTCTGCAGTCCCCATGACTGTTATTAGTCGTATTCCCCAATTTGCAGGCACGTGCACACATAGGGCTCAACCTGTGCAGTGCACATGCCCTTTTTAGTCTTGGATAGAAAATGCCCTTCCAAAACGATCAAAAGTGCCCCCGCGACGCGACACAACCTCCGTCCAGTCCAGCCCTTCAGTAGGCGCGCGACAACACCTCTCGAGTATGCGCGCTCAACCCCCCCTCGGCGCTTTACAATACGCGCGCCACAACACAGCTGATCAGAACAACACCCGCGGCGACAACACCCGCTTTAGGTTCGATCATTTCCATCTTTTTTTCATCTCCGCTACTAGCAGCACACTCCATTTCCGCATTACTGGATCTGTAGCGACAACAGACCGCAAAGGATTATGGCCACGCCGGGGCTGATGGGAAATTAAGTTTCAGCTAGCTCCCGTTCGCTTCATTCGCCTGAGCAAATTTTCTCAGAAGACCTATAGTTTTACCGAGTCATGCGACTTCGGTAATATCGAAAAAATTTAATATTGCGGTATGACGGTATTTACAAAACCGTTACATCCCTACTTATTAATGATTGAAACTAAACAACTTTTTATTATTAATTAAACATTTTTTAAAGTAAATAAAACGCAGTGATATAAAACATTGATGATGATAATGATAATAATAATAATAATAATAATAATTATAGGGCGAAGCAGTGGCGCAGTAGGTAGTGCTGTCACCTCACAGCAAGAAGGTCGCTGGTTCGAGCCTTGGCTCAGTTAGTGTTTCTGTGTGGAGTTTGCATGTTCTCCCTGCGGTTCCGTGGGCAAAGACATGCGGTACAGGTGAATTGGGTAGGCTAAATTGTTCGTAGTGTATGAGTGTGTGTGTGAATGTGGGTGTGTGGATGTTTCCCAGTGATGGGTTGCAGCTGGAAGGGCATCCGCTGTGTAAAAACTTGCTAGATAAGTTTGGCGGTTCATTCCGCTGTGGTTACCCTGGATTAATAAAGGGACTAAGGCGACAAGAAAATGACTGAATGAATGAATGAATGAATGAATGAATGAATGAATAATAATAACAATAATAATAATAATAATAGTTATTATTATTATTATTATTGTTGTTGTTGTTGTGGCGAGGCAGTGGCGCAGTAGGTAGTGCTGTCGCCTCGCAGCAAGAAGGTCGCTGGTTCGAACCTCAGCTCAGTTGGCGTTTCTGTGTGGAGTTTGCATGTTCTCCCTGCCTTCGCGTGGGTTTCCTCCGGGTGCTCTGGTTTCCCCCACAGTCCAAAGACATGAGGTACAGGTGAATTGGGTAGGCTAAATTGTCCGTAGTGTATGAGTGTGTGTGTGATTGTGTGTGTGTGGATGTTTCCCAGAGATGGGTTGCGGCTGGAAGGGCATGCGCTGCGTAAAAAGTTGCTGGACAAGTTGCCGGTTCATTCCGCTGTGGCGACCCCGGATTAATAAAGGGACTAAGCCGACAAGAAAATGAATCAATGAATGAATTGTTGTTGTTGTTATTATTGTTATTAATAAGTATTAATTAGTGCAGTGTTTTTTTGGTTTGTTTTACACACTGTTTACTTACCTTCTTTTTTTGCTAATTTAATAGTAGTTTTGATTTAATTATTTTTGCAATTATAAAGTATTATTACTTATGATTAAAACCAAACAACTATAAAATAATTGAAATAAAATAAAATGCTTATTATAATCAAACATTTGAGGCAAATAAAGCAACCCAAAATTTGATAATGATAATAATAATATTAATAGTAAAACCACATTAATAATAATAATAATATGAATGATTAATAATCATATTAATTATATTTTTTTTATTTGTGTTTTCCATAGTCTCAACATTTTCTAATATGAGGTTGTATTTGTAAAAAACAGCACTATTGTGCACCGCACCTACGCGTTTCAGCAAGACTTGCCATGATCAGGGTGACGATCTTAATTTAAAATTTAGATTTAAAATCTAAAATTGTAGTTATTTTAGCACTTTTTTTATTTTTATATTATTAGATATTATTTACAGTTCTTTTTTTACATTTTTTTATATTTATATAATAACACTCAAGTACAAAATGAGCGTGTAACCCATAATATACATTTACTTGAATTTTGTATATCTTTGTTTATGTGTAGTGCAACTTTAGATGAATAACACTTCCGTAGAATAACACATGCATCACACAGCAAAATGAAGGACGTTTATAAAAATAAATGAGTTCAATCGTGAGCCCATGTAGATTTGATCAGGCTCCTCATCGTCAGAAGATAAATGTGATCTGTCTAATTGCAGCGACTGAACGTTAACAAACTCAATCAGGGTTTTGTTTATAACACACACTTATCTTCCACATCATAAATCCCCCTCCTCCATAATCCGTTTGCATTTATTAATCAAGTTTAATAAATATCCCTCGCTCACATCTCCTCAAGTCTGTTTATTTTCTCCTCAGTTGGCCCATTTTTGGTTTTGTTCATTGTCTTGTTTTGTTCCCAAATTATGTCTCTTGGTCCCAAAATCACCAACCCTTGAAGCTCCAGGTAACTATAGGACAGAGCCTGTTTGTGTGCTTATTTGTGTGTGTGTGGGCTACACCTTCATCCCATGGCTTTTATTTTTATTTGTCGTTTGTTCGTAACCACAGTCTGTTCTGTCCACCAGCACAGCTTCACCCTGATCTGTAGACTTCATTTAAAGACTGCTTTGCTTACTAAATCCATATGTGTGAATGCTGCTGTTTGAAATGACTTTAAAGGAACAGTTCACTATATTCAGATCTATATCACACTGTATTAGTCTGTATATAATATATTATGTCTGTATGTAGTATACAAGTCTTCAAAAGGTTGCATATAAATGCAGAACCATTCAAAAGTAGAGGGTTGGTAAAAATTTCTGAAACAGTTTTTAAAAGATAATGACTCGTAGATACACCAGGGTTGTAGTTATTAAATAAAAATGTAGTTAAATTAATATTTTTAAACATTTGTTTTTATTTTTCTTTCGTTATTTTTTTTTAAATAACATATACGTTTGTGATGAATAGATGCATTTTCATTATTATTACGCCAGCCTGATGTGTCACATGATTATTCATTGGTTTCAGTTTTATAACTATTAGTCTTAATTTAATTTATATTCATCTGTTTGTTTTTAATTATTATTTTATAAATAATATAATTAATATTTTTACAACAACAAAATAATAATAATAATAATAATTATTATTATTATTTCTATTATTAATCCAGTGTTTGTTTATAAATTGTTCACTGTTGTTATACAGTTTATTTATCTTCCTTTTTAATTAATTTAAAAGTTGATTTGATTTTTATTGCTGTTATTAAATATTATTACTTAAATAAATAATATAACATAAAAACGTTTATTATTAATCAAAAATTTGTTAAGGTATCAAACACAGAATGATATAAAACAACTCAAAATGTGATAATAGTAATGATAATAATAATAATAAGACTACGAAAATAATAACAACAGTAATCATACCGATAATAATTTTGTTTTGGGGGGTTAATAGTTTTATTCAGTCTGTTAATTAAATAGTTGGAATAGATTTAATTATTGCTAATATTAAATGTTATTTCTTATAGTTAAAACTAAACAACTATGAAATAAATATTATAAAATACAAATGTTTATTATTGATCAAACATAATGATAATAATACAGGCCAATAATAATAATAACAATATTAATAATAATATTAATAGGCGACGCAGTGCGTGTGTGTTTCCTAGAGATGGGTTGTGGCAGGTTGGCGGTTCATTCCGCTCTGGCGACCCCGTATTAATAAAGGGACTAAGCCGACAAGATAATGAATGAATGAATAATATTAATAATAATATTTAAATAAAACACAAAATTATATAAAACAACCCAAAAATATATAATATAATTATTTTATTAATTATTATTAATTAATCCAGTGTTTGTTTAGTTTGTTTTATACACAGTTTATTTACCTTATTTTTTATTTAAATAGTTGATTTAACGATTTTTGCTATTATTAAATATTATTATTCAATAATAATTAAAACAAAACGATTAATAAATAATATACAATAAAATAATTATTTATTATTAATCAAACATTAAGGTAAATAAAACAATGATATAAAACAATCCAAAATAAATGATGATGATGATAATTATAATAATAATAATAATACGGATAATTATTATTAATAATAACAACAGTAACATTATTATTTTGGGTTTGTTTTCATACTATTGAGTTTTTATTTACCTTAAAAAATATACAATAATTAAACATTTTTCAATCTGTTATTTTAATACTTTAGATTTATTTATTACAGTTAATCAATATTTTCGATAAACCCTGATTTATTTGAAATGGAAATATTTTGTGACATGATTTGATCGATTTAATGCAGGGGTCACCAATCCTGGTCCTGGAGTGCCGGTGTCCCTGTAGAGTTTAGTTCCAACTTGCCTTAACGCACCTGCCTGGATGTTTTAAGTAAGAGCTTGATTAGCTGGTTCAGGTGTGTTTGATTAGGGTTGGAGGTAAAATCTGCAGGACACCGGCCCTCCAGGAACAAGTTTGGTGACCACTGATTTAATGCATCTTTGCTAAAGTAAGCTATTATTGTCTTTCAAAATATAATAAACAAACAGCTAAATCATACAACTCCAAACTTCTGAATGAGACTGTACTGTATGTAACAGACATTCTGAGTGAACTATCCCTTTAAGTGCAGCCTTTGCCTTTTTAGACTCAGATTTGTGTCAAGAGTAGTATCGTTTTTTAACTCGTTGACAGTTTAGCCTGTAATCTAAATGTTTGTTTAATACTTGCTTGTACTTGTTGGGTTCTCAGATCTAACGGTTTGTGTTATCTTGTCTCAGTTATGCTAAAGGAGACCTGGACCTGTCCTACATCACCTCCAGACTAGCAGGTACATTTGTTTACTTACAATAGATTTCTCTAAAGGACAGTTCACCCAAAATGTTTAATTAAGCTTTCATTTACCAACTCTTTACTTGTTTCAAACATTTATGAGTGTCTTAACACACTAAAAAGTACTTTGAAAAATGTTGGAAACCTCTAACCATTGACTTGTTTTTTCTGCTATGGAAGTCAATGGTCGCAGGCTTCCAACACTTTTCAAAATGTCTTCTTCGGTGTTTAACATGAGAAAGGAGCTCATTAACATTTAAAAATCTTTGAGGGAGAGTAAAACTGAGTAAATGTTTATTTTTTGGGTGAACTATCCCTTTAACAGAAACCCTAAAGATGTTAAAGGCCGCATGAACCGGAAGCTGCAACTGTTTTTGTTTGTTTCATATGGTAATGCAGTTCAAGAGAGCAACATTATCATATTGAGAAGCTTACTGGTTTCTTGAGTCAAATGAGCCCACCCCTATTATACCCCTATTAAAATAGCTGTCTATGAAATCAGTTTATAGTGGTGTTAAAATGGTGTTAGGGTGTGGCTTGAGAGCTTTATTACCATATTGAGACTCTGATTGGTTGCCTGAGTCAAATCAAACCACCCCTATGTCTGTATCACACTACTATGTAATGTTATTGATGTGTGATATTTATAATAGGAGTCAATGGAATCAATGTGTTTTAATGGGGCCACCCTGTCCCCATTAAAGTCAATGGGACCAGTTTTGGGATGTCCTAGCACCCCAGGGGTACAGCTTATAACCCCTTGTGATGTTTGTTTTCACTCAAGCTGCAAACCCCTAGAGATGGGTTGAATCCCAAATTTGGGCTCAATGTTAAGTCTGTGGGATTTTTGGAGGGTTCTTTTAACTTGGGGATGGGCCGCCCCATTAAAATACATTGATTGAATTGACTTCTAATATAAAAGTCACACATTAATAACATTACTTAGGAGTGACTAACATACATGAGGATGGTCTCATATGACTCAGGCAACCAATCAGGATCTAAATATCATAATAAAGCTCTCTAGCCACACCCCCCTAAAAATTTTAACACCCCTAGTAACTGATTTCATAGACGTTTATAATAGGCCCATTATAATAGGCCCGTATCCATATTTTGCTTTGCAGTGTCATATAGACTTGGGGGTGGGCTTATTCTGAGAAACTCAATATTAAATGAGAAAACAGTGGGTGTGGCTTGTTTTTTTTTTCTACTGCGAGCTGATTTGATGTAGTAACGTTGGCATTTCATTCAGAACAATTGGAAAAAGGATTTCGGTTTGTTGTCAAGGCTGTCAGTTGTGGGGGCGTGGCTAATTATATTAGCCTCGCCCAATACCTCATACAGATGTAATCTGAGAACTTTAGACTTGTGTCCTTGGAAGTTTAGATTTGCCAAGTTCAGACTTGAAAGAACGAATTACCATGTACTCAAGAACACAAGTCGGGTACTACTTCAAATAGAACGGCAGTGTACTTTATAACCACTTATCTCACCATGGATTCATCGGTTTCACTGTATAGGAGCCATATTACTTTTCATTTAATTATAATGTTTATTTGTATACCGATTAGTTTGGGTTTCACAGTGATGTATTATGTTTTGGTCATGTGGGCATACCTGGCACCCGCTAGAGCAAATAAAGCGCGTGCACGCTCACACAGGTTTTAGGAGGAGAGAATGAGAGTGGGGTAGCCATATTTTTGTTGACCGGCACACGCAACAACCCTATCACTACAACGCAATAATCAGCCTTTATCGCCATACGCAACAGGTATTCATTCCACAGATTGCTGTTTGTTAGTCATGTTTCAAGTTTATATAAAGATGCATCTTGAGCTCAGCGTGTCACAAATTCAAAGGACCTTCACCCTAGCGAGGAATCAGAAAGTCGCAATACACTGTACATAAAAAATAAAATGATTTAATTACATAAAGCACGGCCTTATAATTCATATTATACTAATATCTAAAATTTTGATTTAAGAAAATGTAAACACATCACTATAAATGTAAAGTGAAATGGGTTATTATACACTCGTGTCTTTGATTATCAGATCTAATAAACTACAATGGACATTATACAAGACGTAAACAACAGGAAATAAAGATAACGTTATCTATAAGACACAAACATCGTACATCACGGTAACAAAATTAAAGGTAGTTTTAAAAGGTAACTAAATAATACACCTGATAACAAATAATAGATTTATAAGACTAAAAACTGTCTGTTAGATATGCACAAAATGTATTAAATATCATGTTTTAACTACAATGCACAAATGCAAACCAGCAGTACATCCGTGATGGACTGGCTGATGTAAAACTGCTCTCATGGGAGGTGATGACGAAGCTCCCGCCGACAGGTTGGGGGTCAGAGTCCGCATAAGCTGAGGCACATTGCCGAAGATGCGCTATCTTTATAAATAAACTGCCGATTTGAGTTTAAAATCACTACATTCTCGCCTGAAAAACTTAAAACTTTGTAACACAACAAAGGAGTATTTTTAAATCCATGCAGGTTTTCTCTTCCGCCATTAGCCTGGTTATGCTGCAATCCATTCTGGGATACCTGTGCTTTGTAAGTTCACACAAGTCACCTCTCGATGCGTCCTTGGCAAGTACACATGCTGGAATTTTATCTGTACTTGGCAAGATGCGAACTTTGAATTGAAACAGTACTTCAGCGACGATTAATGACGTTTCATGAGGACACAAGAGCACAAGTACAGACAAGAACGCATATTGACAAACAGCCTATATTTTTATCTTAATGACATGCACAGAATAATTGTTCACCACAAAGCTAACAATGTGAGCTAGCAAAGTCAATATGGTTAGTTTTTATTTCATGTCTTTAAAAATGTGTCTTTGTGTGTGTTTTTGTAGTCATGTCTTTCCCAGCTGAAGGTGTTGAATCTGCTATTAAGAATAACATTGAGGATGTGCGTCTGTTCCTGGACTCTCGACACGCGGGTCATTACGCCGTTTATAACCTGTCCAAACGCTCCTACAGACCAGCCAGGTTTCACAACAGGGTGAGAGTCAAGAGTTTATTTTTAAAATAACATTCATTTTCCTTCGGCTTAGTCTCTATTTCAGAGGTTGCCACAGCAGAATGAACCACCAACTATTGTAGCATATGTTTTACCTTTGAGCTGCAACCCAGTACTGGGAAACACCCATACGCTCATAAATTCACACACATACACTTCGGCCAATTTAGTTAATCCAATTCATCTGTACCGCATGTCTTTGGACTGTGGGGGAAACCGGAGCACCTATGCCAGCACAGGGAGAACATGCAAAGTCCACAAATAACTTTCCAGGCTGGTTTCCAACTAGCCCAGCTGGGACTCGAACCAGCAACCTTCTCACTGTGAGGTGACAGTGCTAACCACTGAGCCACTGTGCTGCCCTTTAGTTTTTTTTTTCTCTAATGCAAATTAACAGATTACTGGTATCGAATTGAATCTATTGCATACTTGCTGGTAAAGCGTCTGCTAAATGACTAAATGTAAACGTAAATGCAGTCTCTTTAATGTTAGATGAAAATAAAGTAAAATGTTGCCTTTGCAAAGATTATCAAATTATTATTTATTTTTTGAGACTGTTAACTTAAACTACACCTATAACATTTTTATTAATTGAAACAATTTTGAAATAAAACAATAATAAAAGTTCTAAGCAACTTCTAAGTTCCATTTTCTTTTAATTTGAAATGTTGCCTTTACAGCTAACAAATAGATTTATTAGAATTAATATTTATTAGAATTAATAACCAGGAGTCACACTGGTGTAACTGCACTGTGTAACTGTAGTGAAATATTACAAGAAATGAGTGAGAAAATCATACTGTCCCTGTTGGCCAGAACATGTTTTCATTTTATCTAGTGTTTTGAACATTTCTGATGTGCTAAACTGCTAATGTTTAGACGTAGCGAAATGATCATTAATCTCATAGCATACATGCCTGCATGTGCTTGTGCATAGTTTTGTGTGTTAGCAAGCACGAATTTAAATGTTAATGCATTAGTAAATGTTGAACTGGGATTAATAAATGCTGTATAAGTATTGTTCATAATTAGTTCATGTTTGTAAATACATAACTAATGAAACCTTATTGTAAAGTGTGACCAAAAGTCTTTGTAGACTATATATACAAGTGTATATAGTATACAAGTATATAATTAATGTGTGTGTGCAGGTATCCGAGTGCGGTTGGCAGCCAAGGCGAGCTCCTACACTGAAGAACTTGTACAGTATATGTAAAAACATGCATCAGTGGCTCAAACAGGACCAGAGGAACATCTGCATCGTACACTGTCTGGTGAGCATCAGCAATGGGTGTAATTAGTTAAAGTATTTGTTTGGTTTACTTGAATTTCTTATTGCCTGAAAAGTTTTTTTTTATAATCTTTTTTTATTGTTTTTAGTATAAGAAATAATAAATAACATAAACAACAAAAATCAACATAAAAAATACAAATAAAAAATAAAGGGGGGGTTACAAAGGCCATTTCAAAATACACAAATAGTCGGATACAACATAATACAACATCATCCAGAAAGCATAAGGAAATAAATAGAATTAAATATGAAACAAAAATAATTTACAAAGAAATGCGTAGGCTCCACAATTCGACTTACTCCAGACCAATCTCACTTATAAAGAGTTACAAGTCAGCATTACTGATATAAAACTTAATTGGGCTCCAGATTTTTAAAAATGTGTTTAGTTTGTTTGTCATCCCATATCGTATTTCCTCCATGGGCAACACGTAACTTAAGCTCCTAACCCAAATTTCGAAGACAGGCACATAATCTGACTTCCAATTTTGTAAAATTATTTTCTTTGCTAATATCATACACAAAGATATTGCCTGTGATATATATTTATCACCTATTTCTGAGGTGTTTTATTGCCTGAAAAGTTAAAGTTACTCTTCATTTTTTATTTAATTTTTAATTTAATTTTTACTCTTAATTTCGTTACTTGCCCTAAGTGCTGTAAAGAAATTCAACAGTTCTGTATAAATTAAAACTGTTTAATTGTATTTTTTGTAATTATTTTTGTGGAATAATTTGATTATTCAAGACAAGGTTACATTTGTCTGAGATTTGTACATGCATAAGAAACATTGAATTAAGTAAGGCATTAATAATATATGGTATGCATGAAATATGGGGTTATTACTTTAAAATCTGTCATTTTCTATTGTGTTAATTTCTATTGTCTAGGCAATAGACATTTATTGAGTCAAGTAATTAAATTACTTATATATTTTAGACAAAGTAATTAGAAAAGTAATTAAAATAATTATGTATATATTATGTAATTAGTAATTGGTTCGATTTTGCGAAGTAACCTACACAACACTTTTGAGCGCACACACTTAATACTACCAATACTACTGTCTGTGAGTATGTTTACATGGACACCAAAAATTTGATTTAATGCGATTAAGACAATACTCTGATTAAGAGTCTACCATGTAAACAGCGATTTTTAATTAATTTAATCAGATTAAGGTCATAATCGAACTAAAAAGAAATCGAATTAAGAAATGTGGAATCTGCAGATTTTAGTCGCATTATTGAAGTGCAGTACATACATGTAAACACCTTAATCGAACTATTAAGGTCATGTAGGACTTTTGCTGCATTTTGTGACAGAATAGTACCAGGATAGTAGTTTTTCAGTGGTGGAAAGAGTACTGAATAATAACACTCAATTAAAAGTACCGTTACTTGCCCAAATATGTATTGTAGTTTAAGTAGTAATAAGGCAATCTGACTTAGCCAATCATTGTAGACAGGAAAAATTAAACGGATAATCTATTTTTTATCTATTTTTAATCTACTTCATAGTTTCCGCTACATTCATTCTTCCATCGCGGGGCGCCACACCAAAATTCATCCCGCTACGGCTACATTACAGCTTCTCATGCAAAACATTTAGTCGTGTTTTTTTTTAAATAGCGCACCAAAACGTATTAAAGGTAAGTGTATTTTAACAGCGCAAAATTCTCTGTTATTGCAGTAGTGCTGTGCGTTTTTTCTTTAACCCTTTAGGGCAGAGGTGGGCAAACTACGGCCTGCGGGCCATATGCTGAACACTTTCATCCGGCCCCCGAAGGAGTTTTTAAAATGCTGCTTCTGAGAAGGTTCGGTTTAAAATCGGTAAATTAACGATGCAATTACAAGTGAACGCCATGTGATGGCAGTATTGCATGCGGTACAGTAGAATTAGAACACACTCTCGGATATTAAAATGGACTCGACAGTTAATGACCGAACACACTTTATGCATTCATTCATTGCATTATTAGGCGCCTCTTTTGAATGGTTTACTATCGGCCGCGCGGGTTTTGTTTTGCGCGCTGCTTATGCGTCCTGCACGCCTTGCATTTAACCGCCTGCTGCGCCTCGCGTTTTTGCCTTAGCAGACTCCAGACTGACACCCTTGCAAGAAGAGGGGACCACGCTCATTGTTCACATTAACACACTCATAATAACATGACTTGGTATAACAAAGACTAAGATTCTTCTTCCGTTTTATTTTATAATTTTATAATGATTGAAATGAGCATATTAAGACAAGCTCAAATGAGATTAATGGGAATTTGACTCAAATTATATAATAATTGCTTGTTAAATGTGCTGATTTTAGTCATAGAATATATTTTCCATGCATACATCCACTTAAAAAAGTTATTTCATCGAAGATTTGTGGTTTTATCAAGTTTTATGATGATTGATCTGTATATTCTAAAAGCAGTGAAAATAGATTATTGTAAATTTGACTGAATAGTAAACTTTAAGAATTATTTTTAATGTGTTAATATGAGATTTTATTCTATCAGACAATCTTTTCTATTCTCTACTGTTAAAATTTACATTATTATTATTATTATTATTATTATTATTATATTTTATAAGGGATTATTTTATTGTTTTATGATGATTGATAAGTAAATATAAATAGCAGAGCAAATTAATTTGACATAATAATATAGATATAATAAATTCATAATATAGATGTTACATGTTCTATGCATACTGCCTCTATAAATAAAAGTGTTTTTTTTTTTTTAAGAATTTGACATGTGGCCCTTCACTTGGTTTGCAAAACTTGATGTGGCCCTCGGGTCTAAAAAGTTTGCCCACTACTGCTTTAAGGTGACATGTTCTGCGTACAATGACTTTATCTTGCTGGAGTTTATGGCCATTTCACTTTACTTCAGGACAAATTAATGTCGCTCTGTAGGTCTATTCGAGACATTCATAAATATTCTGAGCAAATCTAATAAATGTTGGAGACATACATAAATGCACTAAATCGCACTTCAGCAGTGATTATTTGAGAGTGCACAAGAAAATCTGCACATGAGCAGCATATATTTGAGGGGGCATGCAAGAAGTTTTGTGCTTGAACAGAGGAAATCGACACGCAAGCAAAGAGATTCGCGTGCTCGTATTATGAATGCGATCTCGACTTGTAATACTGCGCTCACGACATTTGTCATTTGAAATAACGCCATAGGTAGTTGGTGATCTGTGTAAAAGGTCTGGCGCCACAGCTGGAAAAAATCCTAGAGGAAACCCTATACTTGGTAAAGTACGATGCCTGTGAAAGTGATTTGAGTATTTGTAATTGGTTATTTCACAGCACTGGTGTTTTTGTGTGCAGGACGGACGGGCAGCGTCTGCTGTGGTGGTTTGTGCCTTCCTCTGTTTCTGTCGTCTCTTCTCCACCGCTGAGGCTGCAGTTTACATGTTCAGCATGAAGCGATGTCCACCGGGCATCTCAGCCTCACACAAACGGTAAACACTTCCTCTGCTTTTATCACTCGGTTGATTTGAGTAATAATCGCATAAGCAGACCTGAGTAGACATAGAGGAATTCATTCAACAGGAAACATCAAGCTACAGGTGTGAGTTTGAAAAATGCCTTGCTCTGTTAAACATAATTTAGGAAATAATAAATAATTATACTAGAAAAAAAAGACTTCATATAGTCTAATATAGTATTTTTTTTAAAAGTATTTCCTATAATATTTTTTCTTCTGGAAAAAAGTCTTGTTTTATTTCAGCTAGAATAAAAGCAGTTTTTCATTCTTTAAAAAAGCTTTTTAAAATCAATGTTATTAACCCCTTAAGCAATACTGAGTTCCGACTGTCTATAGAACAAACCATATTATGTTATTCAATGACTTGCCTAATTACCATAACTTGCCTAATTAACCTAGTTAAGCCTTTAAATGTCATTTTAAGCTGAATGCCAGTATCTTAAAAAGTATCTAGTCAAATATTCTGTACTGTCATCATGACAAAGATCAATTAAATCAGTTTTCAGAAATGAGCTATTAAAACTATTATGTTTAGAAAGTGTTACAAATCTCTCTGTTAAAGGGGTGGTCCAGAGTGTATTTTTAGGGCTTGATTGTGTTTATGGGGTGCAAAGCAACGTGTGCTCAATCTTTAATTTTAGAAAATCAGGTTGTTATTTTTTTCATATATCCTACTCTGATTATATACAGCTACTCAGCTAACATGTAAACACCTGTCATGTTTCCTAGTTCCTCTTAAGACCCGCCCTTAAGAGGCTCTGATTGGTCAGCTAACATAATGGGCTGTAATTCGCAGATCAGCTCCACATCACCAGGAAGCGTCTCTGTTATAACATTAGAGCACCTCTGGCCACGCCCCTTCACTGCACAAGTGTATGTGTGTAACCTGAAATATTTATGACATCCCCAAACTTAATTTGCTGTAGGCTTTGCTAAGCTAACTCTGTAAAAGCCAATCTCTCCCTTAGCATTGAACTTTGTGCGTCTTCCATTCAGAGATGTTGTTTATGTTCACACAGCTACATTACACATCAACTAAAGTTTAAAATATGGTATCCTAGTGGACCACCCCTTTAAATGAAATTAGGCAAAACATAAAAGAATCAAAATTTAACAAGAGGGCTGATAATTCTGACTTCAACTGTGTATTTACACTGTCTTAAAAAAACAAGCAATAATATATCTTACAAAAATAAGACTGCTTATTGTACTACAGGAATAAGAATGACTAAAGTTTGTACAGAAAATAATAGCGCAATATGTGCATTAGAATAATCTTTTTATTTACTTTCCTTGACGATGACGTAATGATGACGTATTTATTTTTCAGCTGCGTAAGCAATAAAAGGGCACCTATTTTACCCCTTTTTCCAGATTTAAGAGAAGTCTTTTTGTGTCTCCTGTAAAATTTCAGCTTAAAATCCTTCAGATTATTTAATAAACCTTTTAGAACATTGGAATTTTCTGGTTTAAAACAGTGTATCTGTTTGTGTGGCCGGTGCCTTTAACGCTAATTCTCCACCATTCCCACGTGCCTGTCAGAGTGTGTCTCAATCTCCGCCTCTGCTGCGTCAGATAAACAAACAGCAGAGTGACACATGAAGGAAGCAGATCTCACGTAACGTTTGTGAGAACCACAAGTGACTCCATTTACATGGACACCAATAGTTTGATTTTAATGCGATTAAGGCAATACTCTGATTTAGAGTCTACCATGTAAATAGCGATTTTTGATCAATTTAATCAGATTAGGGTCATAATCGAATGGCTGATTGAAACTCTTTGCACCTACTGAGTCAGTGCAGACCACAGACACCTGCATCGTGAAATGCAGAGTTTTTTTTCTTTCTTCCATTCAGCATGCGCTATGAATTTCCATTACAACAACACTCTTCCAGCACTTCATAGTTGCGTCCAATATCTCGTTTGTCACAGCGGGCATGCATGAAATGTTCCCGAATGAAAGTGAAAGTGCCAAACTGCAGTTAAACTCGACTAATTAAAAATGAAACACCCAAAATTGCATGTAACTCCGGAGGAAATGCGGATAGCCTCGTGACGCGATGACATTAATTGAATTATGAGCTATAGCATGTAAAAGGGGATCATGAAAAGAACGTTCAATAAGCGACTCATGTAAACACCTTAGTCTTATTATTCTCTTAATTAAAGCAAATAATTCGATTACTGATGTCCATGTAAACTTAGTCACTAGGAACTTTCCCAATGATTATTTGATGTGTTTGTTATGGAGTTAATTCAAGCTTTTCGATGAGTCACACACAATGTCATTACTAAGTTTACGCACACACACACACACGCATACAGACATACACACACACAGAGTGTGCACATTTAACTTTGCACTGTTTTTTGCATTGCAAATGTGACAGGATACACATTAATATCCACTGCTGTATGTATCCGTTATGTTACAAAATAAACCTGTACAAAATAAACCTGATTTACCGTCCACAAACCAGGATTGAAGCATCTTTTATAATTGTACTGACATGCGGCGGTAAAATCACTTTAATTCATTGCACACATGCACTGTTTTAAAAACTTGTTAAACTTGTAAGACTCATTCTTGATCACATTTTATGATGATTGATGATTACAGAGAGCTGAACAGATCTTTTATTCCCAGTTGCTTTGCACACATCGTGTCTTGTTGATATAATCATACACTTTACTACGGAGCCATGTTAATACGTGGCTGTCAATCAATTTGGTGGGCAGGGAAACCGCACTCCAGGAACAAGTTGTGATTGGCTTCAAAATGGGAGGCGTTTAGATCCTAATTTAACGTCAGGAAATTAAAAAAAAGAGACGTATTGTGTTGCTATCATGCCAATATGACTGTGGGGACACTATACCTACACTCAGTTCTGTCTAAACAACTTACAAAATCTATTATTTTCATCATAGGTGCCCTTTAAATAAAAATGGTGTTTCGAATGAAGATAAGAGTTTGATCGATGGTTTACTAGAACTGAAAGGCTACTGTGCGTCACATTTTCTTTGTGAATTTAAAACTCGACAATGTGCATTGGATTTCTTGTTCGTGAAAATTTATCGCACTGGATCAGTATATCAGTATATACACACGCATATATACACTCACCGGCCACTTTATTAGGTACACTTTACTAGTACCAGGTTGGACCCCCTTTTGCCTTAAGAACTGCCTTAATCCTTAGTGGCATAGATTCAACAAGGTACTGGAAATATTCCTCAGAGATTTTGGCCCATATTGACATGATAGCAACTAGGGCTGCTCGATTTTGGGAAAAATCATAATCACGATTATTTTGGTCATAATTGTAATCACGATTACTCAAAACTATTACTGTTAAAGTCAAAATTATTAGCGCTCCAGATAATTTTTTTTTAAATAAATATTTCCCAAATGATGTTTAACAGAGCAAGGAATTTTAACAGTATTTCCTCTAATATTTTTTCTTCTGGAGAAAGGCTTTTTTTAAATTTTGGCTAAAATAAAAGCAGTTTTAAATATTTTGAAACCCATTTTAAAGTCTATAATATTAGCCCCCTTAAGCAATATATTTTTTGATTGTCTGCAGAAGAAACTGCTGTTATACACTGACTTGCCTAATTACACTTATTAAGCTTTCGAATTGCACTTTAATCTGAATGCTTGTATTTTGAAAAATATCCAGTCAAATATAATGTGCTGTCATCATGACAAAGATAAAATAAATCAGTTATTAGTAATGAGTTATTAAAACTATTATGTTCAGAAATCTTTTTTCCATTAAACAGAAATGGGGGGGTTGCTAATATTCAGGAGGGCTAATAATTCTGACTTCAACTGCAAATATACAGTTATTTCCCACCATGCAAAAAGAAAGAGAAATAAATACAATAGAATAAAAATATGAAACAAACTGTGCTTTAAGCATCTTCACTGTAGGGAAAACGTTTAGCTACAAAAGTCCTTCAGTCAAGAGCAGAGAGGCATGTTCTCCATTTGTTGTTTGATTAATAATCATAAAAACAGGCGGCAGAAGCATTATCAAGCGCTGTCTCTTTAATGGTTTCTCTTTTGCATGTCTTTTGATTTTCAATCGTTTGTTTATTACGCAAATGAGGGTTAATATAAATAATCACTAAAGATCGCGTTTTGACACCTATTTGACCATTAAAGCGCTCACGTTAAGATGACTTTAGATGTGTGCGCACTCCTCGTCTCAGTGTGCGAGTTTGACCAAACTGACTGCATGCCTTTGTTCTGTGTGTGCGCGGCACACAGAATCATGCCGTCTTTCGCGCTTTTAAGAGCAATTTATCTCGATTAATAGTTTTTCATAATCTTTAGAAGCCTAAATCAAAATCTAATTGCACAGCCCTAATAGCAACACACAGTTGCTGAAGATTTGTTGGCTGCACATGCATGATGCGAATCTCCCATTCCACAACATCCCAAAGGTGCTCTATTGGATTGAGACCTGGTGACTGTAAAGGCCATTTGAGTACAGTGAACTCATTGTCATGTTTAAGAAACCAATCTGAGATGATTCACACTTCATGACATGGTGCGTTATGCTGCTTGAAGTAGCCATCAGAAGATGGGTACACTGTGGTCATAAAGGGATGGACATGGTCAGCAACAATACTCAGGTAGGCTGTGGTGTTAACACAATGCTCAATTGGTACTAATGGGCTCAAAGTGTGCCAGGAGCATATCTCCACCACCACCACCACCAGCCTGAACAGTTGATACAAGACAGGATGGATCCATGCTTTCATGTTGTTGAATTCAAAGCTGCATTTTAGATTAGATTAGATTCAACTTTATTGTCATTACACATTTTCATTATTACTTCAGCCTGAAGTGTTATTTATTGAATTCAATTATATGTCATTTGTATCGTTTAAATTATTTTATAAGTATGGAGAACTATTATGATTGTTATCTATCATTTTACTATGTGTTTTATTTTACCGTAGCAAAAAATTTGATTTATAATTTAGGTCTCTTTTTTTTGTACACTGGGCATCTCAGCATCTCACGAGCCGTAAACGCTTCCTCTGCTTTTATCACTCTGTTAACCTAAGTCGAGCACAAGCAGATCTGAACAGAAATAGACAAATTCAGCACGAAACATCGAGCCCCAGGTGTGACATATCTTTCTTTGGTACTGAGGTCACTTCCTACCACAGCTGTTTTTTTCAGTTCGCCAAGAGCTTCTGGCGAACTTCGCGAGTTCATGGGAATCTTCTGATTTTAACCAAGTGTGAATGTGTGCGGTTACTGGAGCTGATAACAGTGGCTCTGTCAGCTTGATGGAAACATTCACCAGAACCCGTGAGCATGTTATTAGGATAAATATAGGCAACTTTAGCACACGTGTGTATGCCTGATGTGTGTGTGTGTGTGTGTGTGTGTGTGTGTGTGTGTGTGTGTGTGTGTGCGCGCTGATGCGTGAGATCTGCTTTTGAGGATGTGGGATTCACTGCAAAGATCATCATGATCTCTCTTTTCACTGTTCATGAGAATGAGGTCAGACTTTTACAAGACCTGAGAGATTCTAGATGATTGATTTTCTAAGGTTTTTAATGGTGCTGACTGTGCAATTACCACGATTGTAGTTTAATTTTAATTCAATAGTTTAATTCACTATTATATACAGTTGAAGTCAGAGTTATTTGCCACCCTGTTTATTTTTTGCCCCAATTTCTGTTTAACGGAGAGCAGATTTTTTTTCAACACGTTTCTAAACATAATAGTTTTAATAACTCATCTCTAAAAATTTGTTTATTTTATCTTTGCGATGATGACAGTACATAATATTTTACTAGATATTTTTCAAGACACTCCTATACAGCTTAAAGTGACATTTAAAGGCTTAACTAGGTTAACTGGGCAGGTAAGGGTAGTTAGGCAAGTTATTGTATAATTATGGTTGGTTCTGTAGACTAGAGATCTGCGCGGGACTAAATTTTAAATCCCGCTCCCGCCAGGTTTTAACCCAAACCCGACCGCTCCCGCTTATATTCAGCATTTGTTGTCCCACCCCATTTTCTACCCGCCGTGCCTGTTCATGCTAACGAGCAGGGGCAGAACAAAACCAAAAACCCCCCAGCAATACGGAGTCCAGGCAGCCTATAACAAGCTGTCTGTATAAACACACACACACACACACACACACACACACAAGCACCAAGCAAGTGACATATACACATAGGCATCACCACACACACACAGACACACACACCTCACATTCGCGTGCGCACACATAAGCACCAAGCAAGTGACACACACACACACACAGACAGCACAAAGCTCTCTCTCTCACAAACACACCTCTTTCGCGTGCGCAAACACACAGCAACAAACAAGCTAAACGCAGCAGCTCTCTCATTCACACACATACATACGCGTGCTCGTTCGCTCAGGAGTCGGGAGCGATATTGTTAGGCCGCCCCCTCCCGTCCAAAATTAAACCAGTTGCTGAACGCTCCCGCGCTTTATTCGAAATTTATTCCCGCAGAAATCTGGTCGGGTCCCGCGGCTCCCGCTGTACCCAGCTTAAAGGGAATGCAGACCTCTACTGTAGACTATCAAAAAATATAGCTTAAAGGGGCTAATAACATAATTTTGACCTTAAAATAGTGTTTCAAAAAAATTGAAATCTGCTTTTATTCTATCCGAAATAAAACAAATAAGACTTTCTCCAGAAGAAAAAATATTATCAGACATACTGTGAAAAGTTCCTTGCTCTGTTAAACATCATTTGGGAAATATTTAAAAAAGAAAACAAAATGTTGACTTCAACTTTATATCATTCTTTAGCCAGAGCATGATTGATATCCAGGCACTTTTGTTTACTAACTGCATTATTGTCTGTCGTTGTTGTGCAGGTATATTGAATACATGTGTGATATGATGGCAGAAGAGCCCATAATCCCCCACAGCAAGCCTATAACCATTCGTTCAGTAGCCATGACGCCCGTACCGCTCTTTAATAAGCAGAGAAATGGCTGTCGGCCGTTCTGTGAGGTCTATGTTGGAGATGAGCGTGTCGCCACCACCTCACAGGAGTACGACAGAATGAGGTAAAGACGTTGTTTTTCTCCGTCATGTAAATTTGGCTGTCATCGTTATACAAAATCTTCATCTGTAACCGTCTGTGCTGTTTCTGTAGGGATTTTAAGATGGAGGACGGGCGTGCGGAGATTCCTCTGAATATCACCGTGCAGGGTGACGTTTTGATTGTGATTTATCATGCACGATCCACGCTCGGCGGACGCCTGCAGGCCAAAGTAAGACATATGATGGATATTTGAATACATTGTCATAAGTGGGATTAATCAAGTGGAGATTCTGAGCAAATGAGATGTTTTTTAGGAATGACATGACAATGCTGCAGTGTATAAATGAAATTGATTTTATTTTATTAATAATTACATTTCTTTTTTTATTTATTCATTCATTCATTTATTAATTTCTTCATTCATTCATTCTTTCATTCATTTATTCGTTTATCCACCCATTTATTTATCAAATCATTTTTTATTCATTCATTACTTTATTCATTTATTCATTCATTCTTTTATTTATTTATTCATTTGTTCATTTATTCGCTCAATAATTCATTTATCCATCATTCATTCTTTCCTTTATTCATTCATTTATTAATTAATGTATTTATTCATGGATTAATTTATTAATTTATTTATTCATTTATTTATTTATTTATTTATTTATTTATTTATTCATTCATTCATTTTTTCATTAATTTATTCATTAATTCATTCATTTATCCATTCATTTATTCATTCATTTTATTTATTTATTCATTCATTTATTTATCCATTTATTTATTTATTAATTAATTTATTTATTCATTCATTTTATTTATTTATTCATTCATTTATTTATTTGTTTTTTATTTATATTTTTATCTGTTTATTTATTTTATCTGTTTATTAGTTTTTTATTTTATGTTTGCATTGCTTTTTGTTTTTTGTTCATTATTGTTCATGGTAAACACAATATATATTTTTTATGAAAATATGTAATATTTTATGCATTTATTAATGTTTAGTATTATATATTACTTTTTAAATATTTAATAATTGAACTTGTAACATTAAATATATCATACATTCATAACTTAAAATAAATACATAAAAATTACAGAAGTTATAATGATTCTGATAACCTTATTTTTCTTACACTCATTTTAAATCACTATAATGACACTATAGGGAATTAAATAAATGTATTTTATGTAATTAATTAAGCTGCGTTTTATATCGTTTTTACTGCTCATGCAAGCAAAAGTCTTGTTTTAGATTTTTTTTACAGTTTCTTCTATATTTAAATATTTGATTTTGATATGGTAAACAAACAGAAAGTAATAATATATTAATAAGATTAATCATTCTCTCACTTCAGATGCAATATTTTCTACTTTATTTTCTAAGTGCCTCTTAGTCTTTGTCAGTTATCGCAAACATGTTGTTCTGTGTTTTTGTTTTTGCAGATGGCATCCATGAAAATGTTTCAGATTCAGTTTCATACAGGCTTTGTGCCCAGAAATGCCTCCACTGTCAAATTTGCAAAGTAAGATTCCACATGCACTGGTAAGCGCTGTCAGTCTTTGGGATGCGTGTCAGAATGTGATTGTGTTGCTGTGTGTTTCTGCAGGTATGATCTGGACGCGTGTGACATCCAGGAGAAATATCCTGACCTCTTCCAGGTGCACGTCAATGTGGAGGTAGAGCCTCAGGATCGTCCCAGCAACAAAACTCCACCCTGGGAGAACTTCGCCACCAAAGGACTCAATCCCAAGATCCTCTTCTCCAGCCGAGATGAACAGCAGGAGATTCTGACTAAATTTGGTAAACTTTTTTGTTAGCTCTTTTTGTATTCTATTAAAGATTATTATTAAATTTAAATATTAATATTATTGTTAGATTAATATTAAATCTTATACTTTTTTTTACTAATTCTTACATTTACCTTTAATCCTTTCATTACCTTTAATTACCTTTACTCGGGGTGTCTGTATTAACACTTTCGTGTTTTTTTTTTGGATGGAGTGACACGTTACTAAACTGAATTATGGATCCGCTGCTCATGGCAGAACTTTTCAGGCACCAATGCAGTCTTCAGCCAGTCAGATTGCTTTATGCAAATATAGGACTGCAGATGCTAGCCAATCATATTTATGTGAGAATAGCAATATGTCAAAATGGAGGAAACTTTACTTTACTTTCTCCATAAGTGGAAATTTATCTTTGGCTTCACCACACAAACACATCAGCATTCACATTACACACATCACAAAAAAAACAGGCAACACAAATACATTTAGTGTCATCACATATATCACATTAAAAAAAAAAAAAAAATATATATATATATATATTAATATAGTGATTAATAATCACACAGTGCTTTATGATCAATCTTTCTATACATACTGGGACTACTGTGCCTGTTTTTGTGTCATGGTCCAAACTGGATGTGATTGGATGACCACATTAGCACTAACAACAAGCCTTAATGACAGCGTCTCATCTGAATATTGCATAACAGTTTGGTCAACTTTTTGTACTAAGTTGCCATTTAAAATTTTTTTTTTAAATAAATAAATAAACATTTTCCAGGAACACAATTCGAAATAAATTTATTTATTAAAAAGTGCAACTTAAAAGGTTAAATTAAAGGTAAAAAAAACTGTCAACTTTTAGCATGAATCTTAAAATTTCAGAGATCTTAAATTCAGAGATCTTTTGTATGGCAATTTAAGTATTTTATGCCTAAAATGTTAATTGTTATGTTACTGATAAAATATGAATTAGATTTTTATGCATAAAGTACAGATTGCAATGAAAAGTGAATGTGTTCATTAATGATAATAATGATAATTCTAATAATGATTTATGATTGGATGTTCTTCAAGTTTGCTGCTGATTATTAGGCAATAAATAATGTAATAATAATAATAATAATAATGTACATTTATGCCAAGCCACTTCTTATGGTTATGAAAAAAAATATTATATTATCATAGTGATTAATCACACAGTGCTTTATGATCAATCTTTATATACCAAAATTAAAATCAAAATTGAATTCTGATTAATTGCACAGCTCCAAGATCTACTGATGATGTATTACAAAGTTTACTCTGTACTTGTTAAAATACATATTTGATCTCTTGTCTTTTAAAGTGAGCAGATTTACATAGAAAACATTGCAATTTCAAAATAAAAGGTCTGTTTCTGATTGGTGTGTTCAAAGGTACTGCATCATTTTTTGTGGATATTGTTGGTATCTTGGTATCACAGTGAACTACTTCTGGCATTAAATTACACCTTAATGCGTTACAATTTGTCAGATGTGGTTTTAACAGTTTGTTGTTGATCAGGTAAACCAGAGCTTCCTCGTCAGCCTGGTTCGACAGCCTGTTACGCCTCTGACCCGCCGCAGTCGGAGAACTCTCCAGATGACCCGCAGACTGAGTCGGACTCACCGTCACCCCAGAGCACAGACACCAACGCCAACAACTTCTTTCAGACGCTGGACTGGGAAGGTATACAAAACATAGAACATTGCTTTAGCAAATATACAAACAAAAATCCAGACACTTAGAATTTTCACCCTGTTTTGTTGTTGATGATGTTGATTTTACACAATAAAATGTTTTGAATTTAAATTTATTTTATTTAACATTTAATGTTTAGTAGTACACATTAAATCATATATATATGTATATGTATAAATATATATCATATCTATCTGAGTGCTAGTGTGTGTGTGTCTATATATATATAGATATATATATATATATATATAATATCTATGTGTGTGTGTATATTTATATATATATTTTTATATATATATATATATATATATATATATATAGATATATATAGATATATATTGATATATATAGATATATTGATATATATATCATAAATATATGTATATGTATATTAATTATGTATATGACACACGCACACGCACATGGAAACAAAACTATACAAAACATAATTTTCTTGCATAGATATTTAAATTGTTATATTTTGTATAATAAACAAATATATATATATATATATATATATATATATATATATATATATATATATATATATATAATATCTATGTGTGTGTGTATATTTATATATATATTATATATATATATATATATATATATATCTATATATATATATATATATATATATATATAGATATATATAGATATATATTGATATATATAGATATATTGATATATATATCATAAATATATGTATATGTATATTAATTATGTATATGACACACGCACACGCACATGGAAACAAAACTATACAAAACATAATTTTCTTGCATAGATATTTAAATTGTTATATTTTGTATAATAAACAAATATATATATATATATATATATATATATATATATATA
This sequence comes from Danio rerio, assembly GCF_052040795.2. NCBI lineage: Eukaryota > Metazoa > Chordata > Actinopteri > Cypriniformes > Danionidae > Danio > Danio rerio. Next base: position 10,267,302 of record NC_141025.1, on the reverse strand, counting down.
TATATATATATATATATATATATATATATGTGTGTGTGTGTGTATATATATATATATATATATATATATATATATATATATAAAATTGTACATCTAAATATAAATAAACATTTTCTCAAATAAATGCATGCATGAGTGTGTTTACACATACATAATAAATACACACAGTACACACACATATATTGACAAAACAAACATTTATATTGGATACAATTTTTGCACAGAATCATAAAAATATCATTTACCTGAACTCGACCGTACTTCACTTTCATTTGCAACTTAAAAATATTATGTGGAAACATATTAACATTTTTGCTGTGGTTATTGATTCGTTTGTTTGTTTCTTAATGTTTTGAATGTATAAGATCTTCCTCACCTTTTTAAATGAGCAGGTACAAGTAGTTAAGACATTTCAAAATAAGAGTCCCAGTATTCCAGTCATTTTTACATAGCCCATATTTTACAAAACATATTTTTTGTGGTTATTATTGGCATTTCAGTTTTAGACAAAGTTGTATCTGCTCTTTGTATGTGCTCTTTATTACCTGACATGCACCGTCCCCATCAAAATGCTTCTTTTTGATTTTGTTTTGATACGCTTGAGCTCATCCACTCTCACTGGCAGACCTGTGATAAAAACACAACACTATTGTTTGCCTTTTTTAAAAAAGGGAAGAAGCCACTCTATGTACTGCCCTGCCTTTGTTTCAGTTGAGATTACGTCAAACATCTTTTAAAATTGATTCAGGAGTCTGGGGAAAACGCAACATTTATAAAGTAATGTTATTTCTGCTGTTTAAAGTGTCAATTAGAGTGTCGCTATAGCAAAAAAACAATCATATAGTTTATATGTAATGTAACGTGTACTTTATATTGCGCAATTATTGTTTATGGTCATACAACCAAAGTGCTTCCCAACCAGTGTGCAGCATCCACTTGGATGATGTGATGGCAGCCACTGGACAACAGCACCAATGCGCTCACTACATGCAGCTATAGGTGGAGGAGAGATAGTGATAGAGCCAATTCGATGGATGGGGATGATTGGGAGACCATAATTGGTAAAACTATTTACAAGAAGTGCCATGAGATTTTTAATGACCACAGAGAGTCAGGACCTCGGTTTAATGTCTCATCCGAAAGACGGATTAGTTATAAACCCAAGAGCTCTCTAAGCTTGCAAAGAAAAATAAAAATGTGAAAAAGAAAACAAAATCTTTGGCGTATCCAACGCCACTAAATACGCTACCTAAATAGAATAAACACAAATATAAAACATGACTCTCACGCACTTACCTAGTGCAGCTAAACAATCAGTTGGCTACAAACTAAATGTGTCACACGACCTGATTACCTATAAATGAAATTGTAAACTCTGTTAAAACACCATGCCATACAAATGGAAAATGAACAGCAGCGAACTAGTGTTATCACCATACTGAAATTCGATACCAATCGATACTAAAATTTTAAACACGTTCATTTCCCGCCAACATTTGGGCGCTGTTGAGTTCTTAAACATGCTCAACAGAAATGACTGATTGGCCGTGAAGGTCATCAGTTCACCGAACTCACCGCTGTTTACTGAGTATAACCACAGATATAGGGACACTGTTTCAAAGTCGTGATTCATCAGCGAATCGCTCGTATGTCAGCTTATAAACAAACCAGCTGATCGACGTGACTTTAAAATGCTCCAGTGTCCCTGTATCTGTAGTTACACTCAATAAACAGTGGCGAATTCTGTGAACTGATGACCTTGACTGCCAATCACAGACATTTCTGTTGAGCACGTGAACACAATGGCCAGTCATCGCTGTTTAAGATCAACAGCGCTCAAAATTTTGTGGGAAATAGACATTTCTGATATTTCAGTACTGATTGGTACCGAATTCCAGCATCATGACAACCCTACAGTATACACTATAACACAAAGCCCACACACACACCACTGAACAGCAAGGCATGCCTGTAAAATTTAAAGTCCGAAGAACAGCACCTGATTACAAACGTCCTAATGAAGATTGACACATTTTAAAGCACTTCATGGGAACTTTAACCTTTTTTTAATTCGCAATGTGTTACGGTGTGTTTACAGACACAAGTCGACACTTTGACCACGCTGACGGCCACTTGGATGACCAGGAAGATTTGAGCGGCGGCTCGGAGGAGGAATCAGTGTCGTACTCTGCCCCTATTGAAGGGACTCTGTCACGGGACACCAGTGAGCCGCTGTTTGAAGCAGACTTTACAAACACTCCACCTGAAGCTCAACCCGACACTGAGGACCTGCTGGGTCTGAACTCTGAGCCCGGTCCTGCTGCTTCAGAATGCGGTTTGAAGAGCTCCGCCAGTAACAGTAATTTACTGAACGATCTACTGTTCGCCCCTCAGACCAACACTGTGCCTTCAGCGAGCAATGAAGACCTGATGGGGGAAGATGCGGGAGAAGATCTCTTCTTTTCCAACTCGTCCAGCCAGCCGCCACCAGCCACTAATAAAGGTGAGATTGACCAGTCTTAACTGTGTGATTAAAGCCCAATCCCAGTTCTATTTTTGTATCGCTTCCCCATGGCCCTTAAACCCGAGGGTAAAGGGGAAGGGCTTCAAAACTTACAACTGAGAAATGTACTAATTTGTGGATCTCCTTACCTCCGGTTGCAGCTACCCTGTCGTTGGGGCTGGTGTATTCTGGGAAATTTTCTTACCCCTTGGTTTCAAGTGTGGTCCTGAAAAATCTTCGTTCGATGGGCTATCTACCCCTTCCCCTTAGCCCTACGCCTTCAAGCTAAAGAGAATTAGGACACCCCTACCCTTTTTTAAAGGGGAAAGGGGAAGGGCTAAGGGATAGAATTGGGATTGGGCCTAACTGTTGTGGTCATTAGTGCTAATTGGTTGATCGCAGAGTCACAGATTTGACAATAGAAAGTGCAAATGAAGTCAAAATGATTGTGAGTCGTTTAAATGTAATTGTTTAAATTGTGTGTTTTGTGTGTTGTTCAAATTGACCCTTTCATTATGTTTGGGGCTGTTTTTGCTCCTTTGACTTCCATTGTAATGACATTTTTGATTGCAAAGCCATGACTGCGTATTAGGGCTACGTTCACACTGCGAGGCTTAGTGCTCAAATCTGATTTTTTTTTCTCAGATCTGATTTTTTTGCATGGCTGTTCACTTCTCTTATAAATGTGGCCAATATCAGATTTGCATTGTGAACAGATCATGGTCCTAAACTGACCAGCATGCGCAAAAGTGCATTACGGAGAGCACAACATGTCTTAATTATCCACACCATGTGTATACTGCATGAGTAAGCACGTTGTCAGATCACGCTTATATGATTATTACCCCTTTCACAGACAACCGTGGTGTGTTTCATGAACTGTAAAGAGTTGTTCTGCTACTACTAATGTGGATTTAGGCATTTAAGACTTAAAATAAGTCTCTTGTGATTAAAAACACTGATAATTTGTGATTTATAATAATCGTGGTGCGTAGCGCTCTGACCACCGGTGTAGTAAAAACTCATAAAGGGTTAATGAGCAGCCGCAGACTGAACTGTGAAAGCAGAGTTGGTTTATCTCTGTTTGCAGAGTTATTTCATTTTACTTGGTTATAAACAACAGACATGTGCAGGAGGGGGGTTTGGGTCTGCCTTTTTTTCTCTCGGAGAGAAAGTTCCCCCTCCTTTGCACTCGGATCCCCTATCCGCAACACCCACGACGCTCTTCGGCTTTGCGATAAACCTGTGCCTCAATCGTTAACCAGATTAGTTAACAAGCACCAGTTTTGCCTTCAAAATCTTTTTCAACATGAACAAACAACTTTCTTTTGTACAGTAATCGCCCTGTGTGGCAGTCTACTATGGATGCTGAGGAGTAGATGATGTTTGCAGCACAGAATGAGGACGCATTCATAACCGTTCATACTGCAGTCGCATTGCAAAACATCAGATCTGTGTCTGATTTAAGATTACATATGAAAGTGGCACAAATCTGAAGTGAATAGATCAGATTTCATGCAGTTTGGGCTGCTCACACTGTCATTACCTGAGGGTAAACAAATCAGATTCGGGCCACATTTGCCTGCAGGGTGAACGAAGCCTAAGTGTTGTCACGATACTGGAATTTGGTACCAATCCGTACTTTTAAACGTTCATTTTCCACAAACATTTAAGCCCTGTTGAGCCCATTTTTAAATGTCACTGATTTGCCTTTGTGTTTACATGCTCAACAGAAATGACTGTGATTGGCTGTGAAGGTCAGCAGTTCACTGAACTCACCGCTGTTTACTGAGGGTAACCACAGATACACTGGAGCATTTCAAAGTCATGTCGATCTGCTGGTTTGTCTGTAAGCTGACATACGAGCCATCCACTGATGAATCGTGGCTTTAAAGCACTCTAGTGTCCCTGTATCTGTGGTTAAACTCAGTAAACAGAGGTGAGTTCGGTGAACTAATTTTGTCAAATTTGTCATTTTTACTGTTGGAAGTCAATGGGGCAAAAACAGCCACCAATTTAATGAAAGGATAGTCAATTTTCCCAGATTGTATTGTTAAATATCTGAAAACTTTCAAAGCATTTTTTCAAAGTCTGTGTCAAAATAAGGTTGGTCGCCAAAAATCATTCCACTTGCTGAAACACAGAGAAAGTTGTGGCCAAATTAAGACTCAAAATCACCCCAGAGTGGATAAAATAGCACACAAGGGTTGATATAAAGTGGGACCAAAAAGTCTTATCTCATAATAGCTGTCTGATTTCTGCACTGTAAGACAGACAGAGCCATCTGACTATTCAAAGCAGAGTTCAGAGTTAAGGCCTGTGCATACTGGGACACTTTTTGCTCGTGTTTTCCGTCAACGCTTAACGCCTCGTGACTAAAGTGGGCCAATGTGATCGTGCACACCAACGTGCAAAACGGGAGGCGTAAAGCATCATTTCTTTAGAAATGATGACGTGCCTCGTCAGCGTGACAACTTTCTGTCTTCTTCTTCAGTGTTACAAGCGGGTGTCAGAAGCTTAAAGTTGTATAGCGCCATCTAACGTCAAGGAGTGATTTTGAATACTCTTCTGCTCGGCGCCAGTGAAAATCGTTTGGGTTTGAATCTGGAAAAACGTCTCTAAATGCTGACGATAAACGCAAACTAAAAGAGTCCCGGTGTGTTGGAGCCTTTAGAGTTTAGAATGATCAAATGAATCATATAAGGTGCTTTGAGAGCTGATTTTAATTGTGTAATAGTGTTTTCTGACCTTGAATGCATTTAAACTTATTTTAGGAAACCTATAAAACTAAATTGGTGCACTTTAAAAAATGTAAGTGATCAGTTGGCTTAAATTATGAATAATTTTTTTTTTTTTTTGGACAGATTTCTTCGACCCATTCGGCGTGGGTTCGGCCTCCTCAGGGTCTGATTTGTTTGGTGATCTGCTGGGTTCAGATGCTGCTAACAGTGGCTTCAAAGCTCCAGCTCCTGCATCAAACTCCAGCCTCTTCAACCTCAGTGAGTTTCACTCTTACTTCAAATGTTTTAGCGACCACAGTTAATCCTGGTGGTTGAAAGCAATGTTTGTTCTAAATTACCCTAAGTTACTTTAAAGTTTGGGCCTGTAACATATTTTTCCTTAAAAATCGTGCACAATCAATTCGCGACCATTGTTCAATACTGCATGCCGCCATTGTATTAACACGGCCTGCCAGAGTACCCTCGGGGTATTAAAAGCATTGGAAAAGCCTTGAATTTGATCATCTCAAATTAAAGCCTTAATAGCCTTGAATTTGGTATACAAAGTCTTGAATTTCGTTACAAAGGTCTTATTTTATTTATTTATTTTTGCCCTCCCGAGGCTTAAAGATCATACCATAACATAAAAAAGTTCATGCAGCGTAACGTTGAGTGCATCTTGCGCTCCACATCACAGCAGAAAGTGCGTCGCTGTAGCGTACTATGCCAAGGGAGCGCGAGTATTTTCAACGCTCCAAATACTTAAAAACGCAGAAACTGTGCACAATTTCACAAAAAAAATCAGGTTCACGGATATTGATCTGTCATTTCTCTAGATTCACAGAATTCACTCACTGCTGAAAGCGCCGGATTGGTTTTTATTAAGTGCCATTTTGTGTGCTCGTGAATCATCTTTTGAGTGTAGACGCCATGTAAATAAAAGATTAATTGTGTAATTTAGAGAGCTTTATAAATTATAACGGATCTTTGTGAGATCTCTATGAACTAAGATTAGTAACGCTTTTTAGTGATAATAAGAGGAGCGTGCTTTGCACTTTCCAGGCTATAATCCATTCAGAATTTGTATGAAACTTTCGTTTTCGGCACATATACGCTGATATGTTTTGGGAATGACATCTGCATATTTACGCTGGGTTTATTCTCGAAATAACGGTGAAGCAATAGACGGGACAAAAATATATTTTACCCCCTTCTCCTTAAACAACTTAGTGTTTCAGCTATGAAATAGTTCAGTTTTTGTATGTAGCCTAATGGCAAAGTGTTTATCCTTAGCTTCGTTTTTTATTCAGCTTATTTAGAAAAACGTTTGGAGCATTTTTTATTCGTTAAAAATAAATTTTTTTTTAACGAACAGCGCCCAGCGGAAGACCATCATTGTCTGTTTGATCAGTTTGCCTTCTCAGATCATCACGACTTGCCTAAAATAAAAGATATAAAACAGTTCAAGTATAAAACAATGGTAGCTTAAACGTTAAAGAATGTGTGCTATTAGGCGCATAGTTTGCTTATAAAAAGCTTGCAGGACATCGAGGCGCCAGAGCAATCACTTGCATTTTTCAGTGGGAGCAATTTAAAGTTATCCGTCATTTTTGCTCACAAAGTACGAGTAATACATCAAAAAACATTACAGCGTTTTTATAAAATAAAGAAAACCAACATTATGCGCTTTCTGTCGTCTGGTTTTTGAACAGGAGCGCTTAACAAAATGAAGCAAAATGTATATGCCTCACAGACATAATAAATATATTTATAGAAAGCTTTAAATTATTACTTAACGAAATAAAACAAATCGAAAACAAAAAACTCCTTCATGTAATCCGTAAAGATGAATTTCTAAAGGCGAGTCCAAGAGGAGATTGCCAGTCAGGATCTATGCGACACTGACTCAGAATAAGTTTATTAATAAATAATTAAGATATGTCCTTACTCTTTCCTCGACACATTCATTGTTATTTGTTTTTGCCGGTGCTTGGGGCGAGTTTTAGCTTATTGTGTGCGCTTGAACGCGGATTCACAGTAGCAGTTTTAACATGGAGTGACACGACATCTGACGTACAGATGCCACTGGCACATGCCACTGAGTGTAGTGACACTTCCGGTGGCACGTCCGGTTTTCCACTGTCATGTGTCACTCGCTAGTGGCATGTGTAGTGACCTGTGTCACTCAGAGTGTCGCGCTGCATGTCACTGCAGTGACATCGACACCTGGCGAAGCTTATGACATTAATTAACACGAGCAAAACCATATTTTATCATTACGCGACTTTTAACCTAATTTATCGCGTCGCAAGTTAGTTTATTTGCTGAGCTACTCCACGATGTTTTAATTTAAACGCATTTATTTTATGTATTCGTAGTCATACTTCCGTACGTAATATAGTCATTTGACAGTACATGTCAGTCAAATTTATTGTGGCATGCTTATGTATGGGAGGGGTTACACTTATCTGTTGTACTGTATATTATTGCATCCTGGTAGTTCCTTTGTTCCCTACAATATGGACTTCTCTATGTTTTTAATTCATTCATTTATTTTATTATTTAACTTATTTTCATTTTAAGGTATTTTAAATAATATCCTTTAAAAAGTTATAATAAAATGCATGTTGAAAACTCATAACAAATATGCATGTAAGATAACAGGTGTCACTTGCCTAATGATTTTTAAATATTAAAGCAAAGAGACTTATAAGATTAATGTGCTTATAACGTGCTTATACTGACACCTACTGGCACATGTCACAAGATCACTGACACTGGCATGTGTTACTGACATTACTGGCATGTGTCTAAAAAGAGCCACTTGACAATCATAATGATCAGGGTTACACATAGGCTGTTAATATATTTGGGCCCAGGGGCCCACAAGTTATGTGTTAAAAGTGCGTTGCATACATAGTACCCCCACCCCTACTCACCTTAGGGGCAAGGAAAAAAAGTTCAGGCTCAGGAATTTTTTCCACTATCAGCCCTGCTCTCACTGTGGCCCATTTGACTTGCTGGCGTGAGCTCTCCTCTCGGCTGTTACAGCGATACTTCTGGACAGAGGTCTGCAAGAAATCTGAGTCCCGCGGCTTCCACGGCACAGCCGCGGGACCCAGATTTCTTGCGGCGCGGGAATAAATGTCCAAATAAAGTGCGGGAGCAGTCGTACAAGCGTGTGTGTGTTTTTGTGTGTGAATGAGAGAGAGAGTAATGCTGTGTGTAGCTTGCTTGTTGCTTATTTGTGTCTGTGTGTGTGTGTTTATACAGACAGCTTGTTACAGGCGTGTGTGTTTATACAGACAGCCCCCCCCCCCCCCCCCCCCCAATATAAAACATGCACCGTGATGCACAGAGATATCAAATTGAACCACAACCATGCCATGATAATCGTAACTGAACCGAACCGTGAAAGCAGTGTAGGTTCACACCACTAATTTCTACATTAGGAGCATTGCCACCACAGCCAAGGAACATCCTATCTTACTGTGGCTCAACACCAACTCTACGACAAACGCATTGAGAAAAAGCCAAAAGCAGAAGTTGACAGGACTTGAGAGTCTGGGCGACAAAATTGCAGCCAAGGCAGCAGAGCTGTAGGCTATAGTGTTCAACACCAAGTTCAAATTTATTTGTTTATTTAAAATAAAATGTGACATACGCTGTTGCGTATGTATTAAATATAACTGACAATTTAAGTAAAATGTTTTATTGAATTGAAGTAGTCACTTGTACATAATTATTTTCTAGGGTTCAAAATTCATGCAGATTTTACATTTTTCTCTCAGGGTGCTTTCACACCTGTGAATCGATTCAGTTGTTCGGAAACAGAGATTACAAATGTTACATTGTTGCTCTTTGCTCTTGGAGCGGTTCGCTTTCACACTGCAAATTTCTAATCAGACCAAAAGAGCTAAAACACGTCACGTGCGAGTAAACTCTCCTCACATTGGTCAGAGTGTCAGGGTTTATTTTGCAGAGTCCCGCTTAGCTGTCAGGAGAGGTGGTGGTTTGGTGGTGATTGACAGGGTGCGCGGGCGCGACGTGTCTGAGGAGAGACGCGGTGGGGAGGGGTGAGAAGGGTGCTATTTGAGGACCGGAAGGGAGACGCGAGATTTCCGGGAGATCATCACTCGTTTGCGGGCATCTGGAGACTCGCGAAACTTCCCGCCCTACTCATAATTCTCTCTTCATATAGCCGTAAGCCTATTACATATCCATAAAACACTGTAATATAACCGCGCTCAGATCAGATCGCTTTCTCACTGCAATCGAACAGCTCCAGGGTTCGTTTCAATCGAGCCGAGACCACCTCATTCAAGCGATCTCGGAGCGATTACTTTGGCGCAGAACAGAGCGCGATTGCCCTGTTCACATATGCCAAACGAACCGCGCTAACTGGGCAAACGAGATACGTTCTGAAACAAAAGTGTAGGTGTGAAAGCACCCTCATACTTCTGTCGGAAGTTGGTACGAAGTTGGCATTGATTTTCATTTGAAATGGTATTAAAAAGGTCTTAAATAACCTTGAATTTCATTTGATGGATCCCGGGGGTACACTGCCTGCGTCCGAAATTGCATACCACCATACTGTGTAGTGTGTTAAAAACAGTATGCGAGCCGAGTAGTATGTCCAAGGTCATAGTATTGGAAAAACAGTATGAGAGAAGTTCCCAGATGAGTTACTGCTTCCGGCAAGATTGTGAAGTGCGCACTCAATGAACACTACTCTATCCCACGATGCCCCATGAGAGAATTCATGAATAGGACATGGACAGGTCATGTTAAAATGACAAATGGCAGATGTACTATATCCAAATTCCATACCTACTTCTCACATATATGCTACATAGATTGCACTTTTCTAATGGTCATGTAGTAAATTCACATTCAAATGTGGTATATACTTGAGTAGTAGGCGATTTCGTACGCAGCCACGTTGTCATGCTTTGGCTGTATATTTAAAAATGGTGCTTCCCATGTTGTTGTTTCTTTGTCTTGTTGCACATGCTGATGACTTCTCCTTAAACCAATCAGCGTTAATCATTTAGCTAATTTGTTTTGCTAATTAATTTAGCAAACGTTAAACATTTTGCTAATTTTCTACCATAAATATATCGAAACCAAAACTTTCGGGGATCATAATTTGCTTAACTTTCAGGGGGATTTTCTCAATATTTCAATTTTTTTTTCTTTTTTGAAACTTTAAAGACATTAAACTGTGTGTTATTATATTTCAGGGTGTCTGAAAGTGTTATGATTGTTTTTACAGACAAGTTAGCAAGTGAAACCCCGAAGATGACCTCATCAGCGAGTCAGCCTGATCTGTTGAGTGGGTGGGACAGCTGGGCCACCAGCGGAACCAGTACGACTGCTAACTTGAGCACTGCTGCCAACAAACCTTCTATGAGTGGTAACACTTTACAATAAGCCTCCATTACTTTAAGCTAGTTAATGCTTTCAGTAATATTAATTAACAATAAAAAATATTTACAGTTGTATCCCCATCCTTACATGTTTAACGACGTTTATAAAATGTATACTAGTTCTGTCAAAACATTCAAAGTAAATGCTTGTTTACATAATTTACATAATACAAATTTATGTATGTATGTATATATATATATGTGTGTATATATGTGTGTGTATGTGTATATATATATATATATATATATATAAATTTGTATGTATATTTATATATATATATAAATTTGTATGTATATATATATATATATATATATATATATATATATATATATATATATATATATATATGTGTGTGTGTGTGTGTATATGTGTATATATATATATATATATATATATATATATATATATATATATATATATATATATATATATATATAATGTATGTATGTATATACACACGCACACACACACACACATACATTTATATATTTGAGAAAATGGTACAAATCAAATATTTATATCTAATACAAAAAAATATATATGTAAATAGATGTTTAAATATATGTTATTCAGACCCCCTAGTTTTTCGCGATTCCGCAATCTCAGAATCCAACGCAATAATTAATTCTTAATTAAACGCATAATAATCGCAAAAAAATTAAATCCCATAGAACTTAAAATTCTAAACCATATAATCAAAATATTTTTATTTTAGTTTGAAATTAATTGTTTTACATGACTCATAAACGAAAAAATTAAAAAAATTAAAAATTTGTCTCTCGAAAAATTATCATCTCATCGGCGCCCTCACAATCATTACATTACATGGAATGGGGGTCGGGGGGAGTTTTCAGCCTGTGCAGTAAACAGACGCAGATGAAGCGTAAGTTTCACGTGAAGTCATCGCAAAGATGAGATATAAACATCCTGTGGCGCAAATTGGGCAATTTGTGCATTTGACGCGCTTCAGACTGCAAAAAATAAAAAAGTTGGAGCAATGGAAAAAAACAGGTGGAGATGAAATTGGTTCAAGGGTGACAGCTGCTGGATGTGACCGAAATAAAGGACATTATTTGTGCTTTACATGTATGGCTGGTATTATGATGTGCGTCAAATTGATAAATGATTTCGTTAACTCTTTCCCTAGAGTAAACAGGAGAAAACAGTTCCCTGCCATTGAAGTGTTTTACGGCAAGCTGTGTTTTAGGTGTATTACAGTAGGGAAAGCCCTAACGTATGTCCTAGGAGTGACATGATGTGACATACTCCCGGGGAGTGAAATCTGAGAGAAAGTAAGATGGTTGATAAAAATAAGAGCTATACAACCTTCCTTTGGCTTAACCCCTACCGTTTCAGATCTTGCCTTGACAAGAGACCAAAATAAGGAAGCTTTATCTTATTTTTTATTTTTCAAAATAAAGAAGCTTTATTTTTATGATTTGTGTCATTGGCATAGTGTTCATTAACATAGGCTACCTAATATAGTAAATAAGATATATTTTTACTTTAAATCAAATTTCTGGGAATTACCGCCACAAAATCAGTTATTTTTATTGGAAAAAAACTGAAACATAAATATGACAAATGTGCCTAAAATATGTTCTGCAAAATATTACGTTTAATTGTTGATTTTTAATATTATATTTTTATAGCAGCAGAGTGTTTTAGTTATTTTTGTTTACTTGCACATTTACTTTAATAGATGATAAATTTGCTGAATGTATTTAAAATGTAATTGCTAATATTAGTTTTTATTTAATTATTGTTAATTATATTATTCTTTTTTTGTGTGCTTAAAATATTATCTGGAAATTATTAGGTAATTATTTTTGCCCCCACTTATAATGGTGCTGTATTTATTTATTTGTGCCTTTTTATTTCTTTAAATAATGTTAGCGTTTGGATTTTTATTTTAAAATGAAGTACTTAATGTTTAAAAGAACATTAATATTAGCTCAGATTAATAAACACTTTTAAATAAAAAATACTTCTAGTGGACATTTACTGTAAAGTGTGACTATTAATTCAGATAAAAAATCTTTATTCCTTGAGTTTTTATCACTTTACCAGATCTGATTTGTAAGCATGAGTTATTGCATATTGTTCATGTTTTTTATAATGCATATATTACGATATATACACATACAACTTATGATCTTAACCCTTGTGCATCAAAAAAAAAAAGTCCCTCATTGACTAAAAAGGACAAAATGTCCATCTCCAAAGGCATAATATTGTCTTTTTTTTTTACCAGCATCAGTTCTAATCATAATTACCTAACACATTTATTTATTTATTTTAGAATCTTTAGTTTTGCACATTGTTAACTAATCAAACCTAATTGTAAAGTGTTACCTGTGAGTTTAATCAGTAACAGCTCATGAAACACTTTCTAGCTTCATCAGCTAGTCAGATGTCCTGGTTAATCATTACACCACTCATAAACCAATTACAGCAGCCAATAAAACATTCAATACTTTTATATTGAGCAATTTTACATTTGACACATTTTTATTTATTTATTTTTTATGCTTATTACAGCCTCAGGAGTCTCGTCTTTCTCCAAGGCCAAATCCCAGAGTTTTGACCCTTTCGCAGACCTGGGAAATCTCGGCTCAACACTACCTGGTGTGTTTTTTACTGCAGTAACTCTTTCATCTGGCTATTTTTTTCCTCATACATCATCGATATCATGTTACTGACTAACATTGTTTTTGTTTTCAGGCTCCTCCAGTGCTAGCTTTTCTGGCTCAGGGTTTAAAACGGCGCCCTCTGCAGGCGGCCCTAAAAACTCAGGTCAGCAGTGGCAGCAAACACCTCGACCCTCTTCAGGCCCAAACAAACCCTGGATGCCTCCGAACTCCACGGCCCGGCCACAAGCTGTTCCTCAAGCAGCCAAACCAAACTACAACCCCAGCTTTAGTGTGATCGGCGGACGGCAGGAGAGGGGCATCAGGGGGCCCGGATTTGGTATGCTTTCACACAGTAGGCACAAACATTACAAACCTGAATTTGCAAAAACATCTGTCTGAGAAAAAAAAAGAACACAAAAAAATATATATACAGTGCATCCGGAAAGTCTTCATAGCGCTTTAGTTTTTCCACATTTTTTTTTGTTACAGCCTTATTCCAAACTAGATTAAATTAATTTATTTCCTCAACATTCTACACTCAATACCCCATAATGACAATGTGAAAATTTATTTTTTGAAATTGTTGCAAATTTATTACAAATAAAAAAAGCTGATCAATCACATGTACATCAGTATTCACAGCCTTTGCGGTAAAGCTCTAAATTGAGCTCTTGGTACGTTCTGTTTCTACTGATCATTCTTGAGATATTTCAGCAGCTTAACTGGAGTTCACCTGTGGTCAATTCAGTTGATTGGACATGATTTAAAAAGGCATACACCTGTCTATACAAGGTCCAAGGGTTGACAGTGCATGTCAAAGCACAAACCAAGCATGACGAAAAAGGAATTGTCTTTAGACCTCCGAGACAGGATTGTCTCGAGGCACAAGGCTGGGGAAGGTTACTGAAAAATCTCTGCTGCTCTGAAAATTCCAATAAGCACAGTGGCCTCCATCATCTGTAACTGGAAGATGTTTGGAACCACCAGGACTCTTCCTAGAGCTGGCCGGCCGTTTCAGCTGAGTGATCGGGGAGAAGAGCCTTAGTCAGGGAGGTGATCAATAACCCGATGGTCACTCGGTCTGAGCTCCAGTGTTCTTCTGTGGAGAGAGGAGAACCTTACAGAAGGACAACCATCTGTGCTGCAGTCCACCATTCAGGCCTGTATGGCAGAGTGGCTAGACGGAAGACACTCCCCGTCTGGAATATGCCAAAAGGCATCTGAAGGACTCTCAGACCATAAGAAACTAAATCTCTCTGCTCTGATGAGACTAAAATTGAACTCTTTGGAGTGAATGCCAGGCGTTATGTTTGGAGAAAACCAGGCACCGCTCATCACCAGGCTAACACCATCCCTACAGTGAAGCATGGTGGCGGCAGCATCATGCTGTGAGGATGTTTTTCAGCAGCAGGAACTGGAAGACTAGTCAGGATAGAGGGAAAGATGAATGCAGCAATGTACAGAGACATCCTGAATGAAAACCTGCTTCAGAATGCTCCTGACCTCAGACTGGGGCGACGGTTCATCTTTCAGCAGGACTATGACCCAAAGCACACCGCCAAAATATCAATGGAGTGGCTTCACAACAACTCGTTGAATATCCTTGTGTGGCCCAGCCAGAGCCCAGACCTAAATCCTACTGAACATCTCTGGAGAGATCTGAAAATGGCTGTACACCGTCGCTTCCCATCCAACCTGATAGAGCTTGAGAGGTACTGCAAAGAGAAATGGGCAAAAATTCCCGAAGAAAGTTGTGCCAAGCTTGTGGCATCAAATTCGATTAGACTTAATGTTGTTATTGCTGCCAAAGGTGCATCAACAAATTATTGAGCAAAGGCTGTGAATACTGATGTACATGTGATTTTCAGCTTTTTTATTTTTAATAAATTTGCAACTATTTAAAAAAAATATATATATTTTTTTTTTTTTCACTTTTCCACATTGTCATTATGGGGATTGTGTGTGGAATTTTGAGGAAATAAATTAATTTAATCCATTTTGGAATAAAGCTGTAACATAAAAAAGAGAAAAAAGTGAAGCACTATGAAGACTTTCCAGATGCACTGTATACTACGTAGAAACATCCTCTCTTTTTTTATTTAGATCATATATATAATTTCAATGTGTCGCAGACAATACATTTAGTGTTTATTAACGTTTGTTTTTATCATAACTCTTGTTCATTTCTGTCCTTCAGGTCCAAAGCCTAAAGTGAAAGAAGACGACTTTGAGGATCTTCTGTGCACACAAGGTTTTGGCTCCAAACCTGACAGGAAGATGCCCAGAACAATCGCTGAGATGAGGAAGCAGGAGCTGTCCAAAGACATGGACCCTCTCAAACTACAGGTACAGATATTGTCAAGACATTGGCTTACTCCAGAATAGACATGGGAAGATATTCAATAATGAGCATGCATATCGATATCGTGGCTTCAAAATACAGTGAATAATTCTGTATTATTTAAACTTTTACAGTGGCTTTTAAGAATATTCATATTGTTGAATTAGTGTTTTCCATCACAGTAGCAAACAATGAAGACTTAATCGGCAAATCTATTCTCAAACATTAACGTTATTCTGGCCTACAACACTGAAAAATGTGTGACTATTTATACCCATATATTTAGGGTGCTTTCACACTTGGTTCAATGGCCTGGACCGTACCCATGTTCGATTGTCCCCCTCTTCCAACCTCCTTGGTTGGTTTGTGTTCACACTGTCTTTTTTCCTGCTGAACCCCGGTACGCTTGCATCATCGAGCTGCAGTTTTGTTTACGGCCGTTGCTAGGTGACGATCACGAAAGCAGGCGCCGAAATGTAAAGACGTCCACACATCGCGGTCATTCTGCTTTTACTGAAGGTTTTGGCTCTGGACATACAGAAAGCGACTCGTGTCCATCTGCCGCAAACATATTATAAACATTCAGAACATCACACAGTGTCTGCAGAAGCTGTTTTCGGAGTAGACAAGCAGACATCACTGTGTATCACTGCGTTTGTCCTGCCTCAGTCTTGCATGTCACCAAGGTACGAAATGTGATACACACACACACAAACGACTGTTATGAAAACAATAGTTTGTTATACAGTTGGTGGTTCACTTCTGTTGTTTGGTACCATTGCATTCACATCAGAAGTGAACCAACCGTAACAGAGTTTGCATGAACCATACCCCAGACCACCTCTTTCAGGTGGACTCCAGTACAGTTTGTGGTTGCACACCCGAGTTCAGAAGACATGTTCACACTAGCCAAAAGTACCGTACTATGACGTCAAACAAACCTTGGTATGTACCAAAAGTGCTAGTGTGAAAGCAGTTAATTTAACCAAAGTCATTGTAATGAAGAAACAAAAGCATTTAGTAATCTTAATGTTGTTCTCCCCGTGTTTGCGTGGGTTTTCTCCGGGTGCTCTGGTTTCCCCCATAAGTCCAAAAACATGTGGTATAGGTGAATTGGGTAAGCTAAATCGTCCGAAGTGTATGTGTATGTGTGTGAGTGTGCATGTGGATGTTTCCCAGTGATGGGTTGCAGCTGGAAGGGCATCCACTTCGTAAAACGTGCTGAATAAGTTGGCGTTCCTTTCACTTTGACGACCCCAGATTAATAAAGGAACTAAGCCAAAAAGAAAATGAATGAATGAAATAATCTTAATGTTAATTCGTTGTTAACATTAAAATCAAAAATAGTAATCGTTTTATTAATGTTAATAACTAATAAAATGTATTTTTTATTAACATTTAACATATAGCATAAAGCTATTTAACATAAAAGTCAAGTTTACTATTGAGACTGTATTGTAAAGCGTACTTTTATCATCTTTTTGGCATTTTAATTTGTTTAATATTTTTATTTATATATATATACAATAAGGCAATGCACATTTTTTTTTATATTATGCCTGTTAAAATAATATTTTTTGCAGTTTAGGTCAGTATCATGATAATACCGCATATTGTGATTAAAAGCTTCAGCAATTAATCTCAACAAGAAAATGTGAAGTTTAAAGCCTACGCTAGAAGATGTTTACTGGTGGATCTGCTGTGATGATGGATGTTGTTTTGTGTGTTAGATCTTGGACTGGATCGAGGGGAAGGAGAGGAACATCCGCGCTCTTCTGTCCACGCTTCACACAGTCCTGTGGGAGGGCGAGACCCGCTGGAGACCCATCAACATGGCAGATCTGGTCACTCCAGACCAGGTCAAAAGGGTCTATAGGAAGGCTGTGCTCGTCGTGCATCCAGACAAGGTGCGACATTTTAGCAGATTTTTCACACTTTTCTGTCGAACAGTTCTGAGAACAGTCTGGTTCCAGTTTATTTCAGCTAGGAATGCACAGAATGTTCTTATGCCACAAAAACATTTTTAGTTTTTGTCTGAAAAAGAAAAAAGGCCAAAAATATGACTTAAATAAAAAGCTATGCTGTGCTGCACTTCTGAAAAATCAACGCCTGTTCAAATAATGCACAGACAGGACGTTTCTATGTAGTGTGCTTGTTTCTGTTGCATGCAATAGCAGTGACATTTGGTCAGGGGAACGCTGATACAGCCTTCTTTCATCTCAGAAATATCACTATGCTAAGAAGCATGATATCTATCTCCGATCCAGAAAAGCTTTTTCATGCTATTATGACCTCTAGATTAGATTACTGTAATGCTCTGTTTGCTAGTTGTCCAGCATCATCTATTAATTAACGTCAATACATGCTTAATGCAGCTGCCAGAGTTCTTACCAGGCCAAGTAAATATGATCATATCACCCAAGTTTTATCTTCCTTATACAGGCTGCCTGTTGGGTTTCATATTAATCGTAAAATTTTGCTTTTTACCTATAAGGCTTTAAATAATCTAGGTCTTGTTTATCTAATAAACATTGACACATTTTTGGCTCTATACACCAACACAATGAATTTGAAATAAAACGAATAAGAACACATAGACATCTGCAGACGGTTTCATTCCTTGCTCTGCCAGGCCTCTACACCAACTGTCTTCAGTTCCTGCTTGTTCGTGGGGCATTTTCTCTTTAGTTTTGTCTTCAGCTAGTGAAATGCAAGCTCAATCGGATTTAGGTCAGGTGATTTACTTGGCCATTGCTTAATATTCCATATTCCAAAAAGGGAAAGTTTGATTTATGATTGTTATTCTATCCAAATACTTTTGGACCCTTAACAAGTGGGAGGCACAAATGCAAACTGTTGTAATCCCTACAGCGTTCACCTGATTTGAATGTAAATACCCTCAAATAAAAGCTGACACTATGTGATTTAAGCATCTTGTTTGCTCCATTTCAAATCCGTTGTGTTGGTGAGCCAAAATTGTGTAGATGTCCAAATATTTATGGACTTAACTGTAATTGTAGAATGAGTGAGTGTGCTTCATTACTTTTCGGATTTTGATTGTATTGCAATAATATGCATCTTTTGTAACGCTGCTTTTTTTTAGTGTGTGTGTATGTGTGTGTGTGTATATACACACACACGCACACACACACACACACACACTTTTATTATTATTTTGCCCCAAGTCTTGTGGAAAACAACATAGGCATAATAAACGAGAAAAAAAATGTGTTGTGGGTGGTGGATTTCCCAAACAAAACAAACTTAATGCAAAAGATCCCCTTCTGTCGACAACTAAACTCAGACACTCAGTTGAGAGTAATTGAATAGATTTATTATAGAAAAATAGTCATTTTAAATGAGCATCTCTTCAGGGTGGCCACAGGCCAAAATAACAAAGATTCTACAAAGTAAGTTTAAAGAAACACAGGAAGCTCATCTTTCTCCATAAACATAGTCGAAAGTAATCAAATAAATAAGCAGGCCACCCCTACAAGCTCAAACTCTCAAAAGAAGTTGAACCCATGAACAATGGTACAAGATTGAATGTTAGTTGTCGGCTGGAGGGGTAAGGGAAATCCAGGAGCTCCACTCCCAGCAGCCGTCACACCACAAATGAGCTCCCCGGACCCTGCCGGAAGTTCCTTTTTATATAGACCTCTGCGACCAGCAGCCAATCAGAGCACAAATCACACCTGAATGGGAGCCTATGGCATAAAAACAACAACAAGAAGGCAGGACAAAGAAAAAGACAGATGCAATGCGCAATAAAAGAAGAATAATAATAATAAACTTTAGTCGTAACAATATATATATATATATATATATATATATATATATATATATATATATATATATATATATATATATATACATACAGTTGAAGTCAGAATTATTAGCCCCCTTTTGATTTTTTTTTTTCTTTTTTAAATATTTCACAAATGATTTTTAACAGAGCAAGGAAATTTTCACAGTATGTCTGATAATATTTTTTCTTCTGGAAAAAGTCTTATTTGTTTTACTTCGGCTAGAATAAAAGCAGTTATTAATTTTTTTAAAAACATTTTTGGGACAAAATTATTAGCCTCTTTAAGCTAACTTTTTTTCCCGATAATTTACAGAACAAATGATCATTATACAATAACTTGCCTAATTACCCTAATCTGCGTAGTTCACCTTATTAACCTAGTTAAGCCTTTAAATGTCACTTTAAGCTGTATAGAAGTGTCTTGAAGAATATCAAGTAAAATAACAATTTACTGTCATCATGTCAAAGATAAAATAAATCAGTTATTGGAAATGAGTTATTAAAACTATTATGCTTAGAAATGTGCTGAAACAATCTTTCCTCCATTACACAGAAATTGGGGAAAAAAATAAACAGGGGCGCAAATAATTCAGGGGGGCTACTAATTCTGACTTCAACTGTATATATATTGTTACGACTAAAGTTGAAGTCAGAATTAGTAGCCCCCTTTTGATTTTTATTTTCTTTTTTAAATATTTCCCAAATTATTTTACCCAGAGCAATGAAATTTTCACAGTATGTCTGATAATATTTTTTTCTTCTGGAGAAAGTTTTATTTATTTTACTTCGGCTAGAATAAAAGCAGTTTTAAATTTTTTAAACACCCTTTTTGGGACAAAATTATTAGCCCCTTTAAGCTAATTCTTTTTTCGATAATTTACAGAACAAACGATCATTATACAATAACTTGCCTAATTACCCTAACCTGCGTAGTTCACCTTATTAACCTAGTTAAGCCTTTAGATGTCACTTTGAGCTGTATAGAAGTGTCTTGAAAAAATATCAAGTAAAATAACAATTTTTTATTTTAATAGTATTTACTGTCATCATGTCAAAGATAAAATAAATCAGTTATTAGAAATGAGTTATTAAAACTATTATGCTTAGAGATGTGCTAAAACAGTCTTCCCAGAACAGAAATTGGGGAAAAAAATAAACAGGGGCGCTAATAATTTAGGGGGGCTACTAATTCTGACTTCAACTGTATATGCAGAGCACTGTATATATCAAATAACAAATACACATTATATAGATCGAGATCTTTTCTGAGCTTTTTCCTTGTGTCCTGTAACAGTGCAGAACTCATGATCTTCTCTGTGCTTCTGCAGGCCACGGGTCAGCCGTACGAGCAGTACGCTAAGATGATCTTCATGGAGCTCAGCGACGCCTGGTCCGAGTTCGAGAACCAAGGATCCAAAGCCCTGTTCTGAGCCAACAGTCTGCTCCAGAGGCCCAGCGCTTTCTCTCTGTCCACACACACATATGGACACACTGCCACTGTCAACAAACACACACATACGCAAACTGTGGCTCTGCAGAGAGAGAAAGATTGACTGAAAAACACACATCTCTGCCTGAGGAGAGACACTGCAGCTGGACCACTGTGCTAACATCCTTCTGGCATCTGTAGACCAATAACACACACACATACACATACACACACATCTGAGACTACAATCTGTCTTGCACTTCAGAAGAGCTTCAGAAAAGATGGATTCTTGGATGAACGATGTGATTATTGCTCTTTTTCGCCATTCTATGCATCACACTTTTGGTTTTCACTTAGTCGGTGTGGTTTTGTCAGTTCCTGGTGTAAATATTCACTTGAGTGAGTGAGTGTGAGTGTGTGTGTGTGTGTGTGTGTGTGTGTGTGTGTGTTTGGATGGGGTTCATATGAAGCTGAAGCACTTCTGCGCTCGCTCCACCATGTGAGGATTTTGTTGGGCTTCTTTGTCACTTTCACTTTGGTTTTTATCATGTTTTTCCACGGATCTCAAGTGTTAGCTCTCTCCCAGCACCTCGCTTTGAAAGGTGCGTTCGTGTATTTGTGGGTTCAGGGCTCATTTTCTGCAGCCCTAAGGGTATTGAGTGAGCGAAAAAACAGACAACGTGTATGATCTTTCCATTCTTTTGTTTGTTTGTTTTTTCTTTTTATCTCAAGGACCAATCAGAAATGTCTGTCTTATTTATTGTTTGGAAAGCTGTACATGGCTAACTGATGGATATAAAGAGGACTAAAATAACAAATTTATTATTATAGAAAAGTAAATGACGGAAGAAACACGCTGAGCATTTTGCAATACTAAAATCATTCCAAAGCATCTACTAATATGAATGTGCTTTTTAAGATTACTGCTGGCGATTTGGAATGTAAATTGTTTTGTTTTTTTTGGTACTCCCTGTATTATTATCATCATCCTGTTTTCCATATGTGAGCAAGCCTATATTTTATGTCATGTTTCCATCATTTCTATAGGGTCAGTTCACTTAAAAAAGAAAATTCTGTCATTTACCGATTGATTCAAGCTTGTATGAGTGTTTTTTTTCTTTTCTTTCTGTTAGGAAGAATTTGAAAAATGTTGCTAGCCAGAAAATAATGATTGTAATATTTTCAAAATGCGTCCCAATTCTCTCTTGAATCAATTTTGAGCTTGGTTTATAACATCAGACAGTGCTCCTGGCAGGTTTTAACAAAAGATGGCAGTTTGTGCTCTAGGGAGGTTTTGAACAGCAGATGGTGCTCTAGTGTAGATTTTAACCGTACAATCAAATGCTAACGAAGAACGTTTCAAGCAAGTTGGCTTTTAAGTCACAAGATTAACTTAACATTCTTGTAATTCACCTACATCTTTATTAATGATTATTTAGCTTCAAGTGGTACTTGTAAGGAATTGAATGCAATCAGAGTACAGCTGATTGTAAAGTATACAACACTATCTGCAGGTAAAAACTAATCTAGAGCAACACCTGCTGTTAAAAACTAGCCTAGATCGCTATCAAAACTAGCCTAAAGCCCCATTTGCTATTAAAAAATACCCTAGAGCACTATTTGTTGTTTAAAAACTAGCCTGGAGAGCCGTCTGCTCTTAAAAACAAACCTCTAGCACACCGTCTGCTGTTAAAAACTAGCCTAGAGCGCCATCTGATGTTTGAAAACTAGCCTAGAGCGCCATTTGCTGTTAAAAAAAATTAACTGAGAGTGCCATCTGCTGTTAAAAACTAGCCGAGAGCACCATTTGTTGTTAAAAACTAGCCTGGAGCGCAATCTACTCTTAAAAATGAGCATAGAGTGACATCTGGTCTTAAAAATGAGCCTCTAGACCAGTGGTCACCAAAGTTGTTCCTGGAGGGCCGGTGTCCTGCAGATTTTCGCTCCAACCCTAATCAATCACACCCGAACAAGCTAATCAAGGTCTTACTAGGTATACTTGAAACACCCAGGAAGGTGTGTTGAGGCAAGTTAGAGCTAAACCCTGCAGGGACACCGGCCCTCCAGGACCGAGATTGGTGACCCCTGCTCTAGACCGTCATTTGTTGTTAAAACTAGCCTGGAGCACTATCTACTCTTGAAAATGAGCATAGAGTGACATCTGCACTTAAAAATGAGATTCTAGAGCGCCATCTGCTGTTAAAAACTAGCCTAGAGGGGCATTTGTTGTCAATAACTAGCCTAGAGCACCATCTGCTCTTAAAAATGAGCATAGAGTGACATCTGCACTTAAAAAGGAGATTTAGGGCGCCATCTGCAGTTAAAAACTAGCCTAGAGGGCCATTTGTTGTTAATAACTAGCCTAGAGCACCTTCTGCTCTTAAAAATGAGCATAGAGCGACATCTGCACCTAAAAATGAGATTCTAGGGCGCCATCTGCTGTTAAAAACTAGCCTAGACGGCCATTTGTTGTTAATAACTAGCCTAGAGCACCATCTGCTCTTAAAAATGAGCATAGAGTGACATCTGCACTTAAAAATGAGATTCTAGAGCGCCATCTGCTGTATATAATAACTAGCCTAGAGCACCATCTGCTCTTAAAAATGAGCATAGAGTGACTTCTGCTCTTAAAAATGAGCCTCTAGAGCGCCATCTGCTGTTAAAAACTAGCCTAGAGGGCCATTTGTTGTTAATTACTAGCCTAGAGCACCTTCTGCTCTTAAAATGAGCCCCTAGAGCGCCATCTGCTGTTAAAAACTAACCTAGAGCACCATCTGCTGGTAAAAACTGCCACAGAGCACTGTTAAAAACCTGCCTAGAGCTCTGTTTGCTGTTAATAACTACCCTAGAGCGCCATCTGCTGTTACAAAACAGCTTAGAGCGCCATTTGCTCTTAAAATCTAGCCTAGTTATATTTGTTGTTAATAACTACTCAAGAGAGCCATCTGCTGTTAAAAACTACCATAGATCACTATTAAAAACTAGCCTTAAGCTCCAGTTGCTATTAAAAACCAGCCTAGAGCGCCATCTGCTGTAAAATTTAGCCACTAGAGCGCCATCAGCTGTTAAAACATAACCTAGAGCTAGAATTATAGCTCAAATAATGGGTCAGTGGTTACCAACATTATTCAAAACTCATCAGAAGAAATATAAGAGGCTTTTAATAACCTGAGAGTGAGTAAATGTTCATTTTGTGGTGAACTGTGCCTTTATAAGCAACAGCAGTTTGCACCAATCCCTCAGGCTGAATCCATGTGCACCCATGATCCGACTTTAAAAAACAAATTCACAATGTAGTTGCAGTGGTGCCGTTTTGAAACCTATGATAGCTTGAAGCATTGCTTTATACATGTGTGGTGAGTTCTGTGACCTGGGATTATTAATATATAATGATAATATGTGTTGCAAGGATCAAGGAGAATGTGTGCAGTTTTGGGAACTTGAGGGTCTGGTTCAGATTGTCTGTTTTGCTAAATATTTTGGCTTCTTTCCGCTCCACCCGTCATGAATATTCCAAACTAATAATATGGGATTTGTGTTCAAAATCTTCATTGGTTGTAGAATTATTGAACAAGTTTAATGGGCTCTGAGTCTAAATAGAGTGACTATATGTTTATTTTCCCCATACGTAGGAACATGAGAATATAACGCTGCTGTAATGGTGGAGAGTGAATATTGGTTTGGTTTGTTTTCCTCCTTATTTGACCCGCTCTGCTTTTCTCGGGATGTCAAACTAAAGTGTTTCTCACCAGCTCTCCTGCAGTGGAGGATGAAATCATGACACCACGGTCTTAACATATTTTTGTCATATTTTATTTTCAGATTTTGACCAATAAACCATGATCATGGTTTGCGTTTGGGATGGCCTGCTTTTATTTTGTAGTTAACTTTAATGATTAAAAATGCATTTAAAGTCAAATTCTTGTAGAAGAATTTTAATCTGCACATGAAATATCTAGTGTTGTTTATTATTTAGGAGACACCTGTCCAACTGCTCATTAACATATATTCCTCATCAGCCAATCACATGGCAGCAACGCAAAGCATTTAGGCATGTAGACATGGTCAAGATGATCTGCTGCAGTTCAAACCAGCATCAGAATGAGGGAGAAAAGTGAGTTAAGTAACTTTGAACGTGGCATGGTTGGTGGTGAAAGACGGGCTGAGCTGAGTATTTCAGAAACTGCTGATCTACTGGGATTTTCATGCACAACCATCTTAAGGGTTTACAGAGAATGGTCTGAAAAAGAGAAAATATCCAGTGAGCGGCAGTTCTGTGGACGCAAATGCTTTGTTGATGCCAGAGGTCAGAGGAGAATGGCCAGACTGTAACTCATATGAACACTCGTTACAACCGAGGTCTGCAGAAGAGCATCTCTGAACACGCAACACGTCCAACCTTGAGGCAGATGGGCTACAGAAGCAGAAGACCACACCAGGTGCCACTCCTGTCAGCTAAGAACAGGAAACAATTCACACAGGCTCACCAAAACTGGACAATAGAAGATTGTAAAAGCATTGCCTGGTCTGATGAGTCTCCATTTGTGCTGTGACATTCAGACGGTAGGGTCAGAATTTGGCGTCAACAACATGAAAGCATAGATCCATCCTTTTTAATTTTTTTTTTTTTTTTGGACTATTGTTGAATTTTTAACATTAGGTTACATAGATTGCTGTGGTCTCAGGTTCACTCAGCCTAGCATATCATCAGTTGCGTCAGACGGCGCAGCTCTGTTACGTCATCATTGACCACGTGCTCTTATTTTGAAACTGAAAACTACACCGAAGCTCTGAATGCTTGAAATTATTTAACACTGTCGAGATAATTTAAATAGATTCGAGAAACGTATAGTACTAACTAAAATGTCTATTCTAAATGTAACGTTAGCCTAAAAAGTAATACGAATTTTATCTCGGATGAACTGTCCATAAAGCAGATGCGTTATATCTAACGTTATATTTACATTAACATAACAGTGTGAACTACAGACAAAAGCAAACCATTAAACAAGCAGCAAATCTCGATCACCAAACCTGCTCTAATCATCTCGGGTTTGAACCGATCATATAAGGAAAACTGACAGGATCACAGAGAAGCTTTGCGTGCCATTTTAATGGTCTGCTTGTTGATCGCGATGTGTGAAGTAAACTACAAATCCTGGTTTCCGTTTCCGAAATCTAAAGTAAAGGTCCTCTGCAATTATTTAAGACCGTGTTACAGATGACGATTAAATTGATGAAAGCATAACCAGAGTGTGAATTATCTCTCACAGCCACACATGACCTCCCATAGGGAGAGTAGGGGGAGTACTCTGAAAATACTCTGATCAGTATTTTAAATAACAATGTTTATATTGAAAATAATAGATAATATAAACATACATTTGACTACCCCTATACCGGTTCAAACAATTGTTAATGCATAATTGCGCCAATCCAGAAATCAATTCTAGAAAAAAAGTCTAAAAGTGGCAGATCTAGAGCACCAATAGACATCGTCTTTACAAGACTTTGTTTTCTCATAAAAGGTGTTCATATCTAGAATTAGCTTGAAAATAAAAATCTAATTTGACCGTTTGTAGTTTAACCTACAGTAACATCTGAAATAGCTAATCAGAGAATACTGAAAATATCAGAGAATACATTAAATATCCATCAAAATGCTGAAAACTTATATACTTATTAATAAACTACATGTAATTAAAAAGAAACACATAATGAAAGAAGCATGTATTACACAAACTGAAAAGTTGACCCCCCCTGACCTTCAATGTATAATTTGCTCACTGTACATACCTCTATTGGAGATGAATTAATCCTAAATAACTTTACTTCTTAATGAAGTTTGTTCATCGCCACTGGCCTGCTTGGTTTGAGACATGTGGAGCTGCGCATCGATGGATTTGCTCTTCAGTGTTTGGACTTTTGGACAGCGCTTTTGGACTTTCAACCACACTGACCTGAACTAAACACTGAAAACTGAACTGACACAGTTTCCATTTAATAGAACTTCTATGTTAAACTGCTTTGGCACAATCTGCTATAAAAAAAAAAAGATGAATTGAATTGATGTTTAAAACGGTATAACTCTTATTAAATCTGTTTTATTATATCTGGTTTAATTGTTGAAGAATATTTCACACTTGTATGAATAGTTTCATTACATCATTGGTTGTTTAGCAGAGGTTTACCCAGTGAAGTCTAAACATTAGAATGATCACACATTTGAAGAAAAAAACAGTGCAAAAAGGGCAGCACGCTGGCGCAGAGGGTAGCACAATCGCCTCACATCAAGAAGGTCGCTGGTTTAAGCCTCGGCTGGGACAGTTGGCGTTTCTGTGTGGAGTTTGCACGTTCTCCCAGTGTTTGTGTGGGTTTCTTCCAGGTGCTCCGGT
The DNA here is from genome assembly GCF_052040795.2 of Danio rerio. Lineage (NCBI taxonomy): Eukaryota > Metazoa > Chordata > Actinopteri > Cypriniformes > Danionidae > Danio > Danio rerio. The sequence continues at coordinate 10,240,043 of NC_141025.1, read as the reverse complement.
TTCCCCCACAGTCCAAAGACATGCGCTATAGGTGAATTGGGTAAGCTAAACTGTCCATACTGTATGAGTGTAAATGAGTATGTGGGTGTTTCCCAGTGAAGGGTTGCAGCTAGAAGGGCATTCGCTGCGTAAAACATATGCTGGATAAGTTGGCGGTTCATTCTGCTGTGGCAACCCCAGATTAATAAAGGGAGTAAGCCGAAAAGAAAATGAATGAATGACAGTACAAAAAATACAGCAATATATCTGCATTAAAAGTCTAGTAATTGTTTTATTTACGAGGAAAAATTAATTATTTAAAGAAAATAGATATTGCTATAGTAGCACTTCTCATATTATTAATCATTTTAAAACAGTAAAGGTTGTGCTTTACAATTTAATCAAACTCAAGGCGACAGCAACAATGAACAACTAAGATTTATAGCCATTTAAAAAGACTGTATTGTAATTATTGTAAAATAAAAGTCCATCCAAGGGATGTGTTGCTGAGGAACATCCTCATGCGAATATGAGTTGATTGGAAAGTGCAAATTTCAGTGCAAAAAAAAGTAAGAACTCTCTCTGTCTTTTATCACTCTTTCTTGCTTTTCCTCTTTGATCTAAAGCAGCAGCGCATGATGAAGAATTTGGCCATTTTAAAGCAGATGTAGAGGACTAGAGTCAGGACAGTGGTAAGAAAAGCGAACACATCCAGACAGTGGTACTGATACCAGGTCAGGTTGTGGGCCTCCACACGCAGGTGTTTTGCACCTTTATTGCGCATGACGAACTCAATCCAGAACACAGACTCATCTAAAGGCTTCATTGGTCTGTCGTGATGAATCCTGGACAAACGCATTGCATTCTCTTTATACCTGCGGAGAAACAGAGCATCTTAGTCCAGAGATCTGCAGTATTATGCACTGATAACAGAGTAAATCAGATCATATGAGTGACTTACGAAGGGTCATTAATGACTGTATTGAGTTTGTCCACCAGTTCTTGTGGCTGCATGCTCTTAATGCTGTCTACTACAACAGCAGCACCTCTGGTGGTCATATGAACCATATTATCAGGCTGGTCACCAAACAAGGGGATCCCGACCATCGGGACACCATGATATATGGCCTCATATATGCCATTAGTGCCCCCGTGAGTGATGAACGCTCTGGTTTTGGGGTGGCCTATATCAGGAGACAATTTAAATACAAGATTAATGCAAAAGAAAACAATAAATTCACTGCAAGACTTACTGTATGCCATTACAACACATGCAAAGACAAGATTAGTGTGTTAGGTCCTGTCCACATGAACAGGGATATTTTCAAAACCACACTTTTTTTTTTTCTACACAGTTTCAAGACTGGTTTATACTACTGCGTCAAGTGATCGGCATGACCCACGGCGCATGTCTTGCTCATAGTTGTGCATTTCTACTTCTGTTTGCTGTTTGTGTTGTCTGCAATAACACTTCTGGTACCCTAGTTGGCTGTAGGCTTTGATGTTCCCCTGTGTCGAGTTTCTTCGTGGGTGTTTTGTTTTTTCTGAACGCTGCCTTAATGTACAAGTAGCTAAAACTCGCTCATTCAGAGGAGTGAACTGGCAGACGTGCAACAACTTTAATAATAAGGTAAACACAAAACAACAGTTCCCATGTAGAGCTTCTTCACGGGACTTGTAAACACTAACTCCATCGGGGTTGCAGCCCGGTGAATAGTACAGACCAGACATGTCCTTTTTTTCCTGGATAAAAAGTGCCCTTCAGTTCGCCCTTCAAACATATATCAATGTTGCACTCCTAAGAAATATATGTGCTGTTAATAAAAGAAATACATCTTATAGCTTTTTAATGGGGGTGGCACAGTGACAGTGGGTAGCACTGTCGCCTCACAGCAAAAAGGTCGCTGGTTAGAGCCTTGGTTGGGTCAGTTGGTATTTCTGTGTGGAGTTTGCATGTTCTCCCCGCATTCGCGTAAGTTTTCTCCAGGTGCTCCGCTTTCCCCCAAAGTCCAAAGACATGCGCTATAGGTGAATTAGGTACGCTGAATTGTCTGTAGTGTATGTGTGTGAATGAGTGTGTATGGGTGTTTCCCAGTGCTGGACTGCAGCTGGAAAGGCATCCGCTACATAAAACATATGCTGGATAAGTTGGCAGTTCATTCCCCTGTGGCGACCCCTGATTAATAAAGGTACTAAGCCGAAAAGAGACTGAATGAATGAACTTTTTGATGCATATTCCTCCTCCATTTACAAATATCATGATATATTGTGGATGGCTTTCGTGTGATGTCGATGATATGATCTATACAAAAATGACAAAATATGATACTATCGTTTTGTACTGAATATCGGACTACATATTTCGGTTTTATTTTTGCTCTTCTTATTTATTTATTCTTGCAGTTTCTTTGATTCACTCTTCTACAAGATTATTCCAGTCAATGTTAATGATTTTATCCCAAATAGAGCTATTCAAGTCATCTGCCGAAATGTTATTCATATCGCAATATAAGGCAACATGGTGGCGCAGTAGGTAGTGCTGTGGCCTCACAGCAAGAAGGTCGCTGGTTTGAGCCTCGGCTGGGTCAGTTGGCGTTTCTGTGTGGAGGTTGCATGTTCTCCCCTCCTTTGAGTGGGTTTCCTTCGTGAATTGGGTAGGCTAAATTGTCCATAGTGTATGAGTGTGTGTGGATGTTTCCCAGAGATGGGTTGCAGCTGAAAGGGCATCCGCTCTCTAAAACTCTCTCTCATTATGTGCTGAATAAGTTGCCGGTTCATTCCGCTGGGTGATCCCGGATTAATAAAGGGACTTAGCGGAAAAGAAAATGAATGAATGAATGAATGATTGCAATGAAAACCGCAGCAAAATAAAATAATCGCAATATCAGACTTTTCCAATATCATGCGGCACCACCATGTATGGCTGGACATGGCCTTAATCTTTAAAGTCTACGTGAACCGGAGGTTGCTGATACTTTTATTTCAATATGCTAATCTACTTCCGACTATTGCAACTCTCTACTAGCCGGGCTCCCAGCAAACTCTATCAAACCTCTTCAGATGCTTCAGAATGCAGCAGCACGAGTGGTCTTTAATGAACCTAAAAGAGCACATGTCACTCCGCTGCTCATCCGTCTGCACTGGCTGCCAGTTGCTGCTCACATCAAATTCAAAGTACTGATGTTTGCTTACAAAGCGACTTCTGGCTGCGCCCCTTCTTATCTGCTCTCACTTCTGCAGATTTATGTGCCCTCCAGAAACTTGCCTTCTTTGAATGAACGTCGCCTCGTGGTTCCATCCCAAAGAGGGAAGAAATCACTTTCGCGAACTCTCGTGCTCAATCTGCACAGTTGGTGAAATGAACTCCCTAACTGCATCAGAACAGCAGAGTCACTCGCTGTCTTCAAAAAACGACTAAAAACTCAACTATTTAGTCTCCACTTCACTTCCTAATCTGCAATTCCCTCTCTGGCTCCACCAGTAACTGTATTACAAAAAAAACTAATAAATAAAATAAAAAAAGTTACTAATGTTTTGCTTCTTAGACTTTACACACCTGAAACTTGCCTGTAGCACTTATTCATTGTTGCTCTTATAGTTGTGTAAATTGCTTCCTTGTCCTCATTTGTAAGTCGCTTTGGATAAAAGCGTCTGCTAAATGACTAAATGTAAATGTAACTGAAACAGAATATTGAGTAGGGGGCGGGGCTTTCTTTTAGGGTATCATTTCCTAGTGGCAAACTAATGGTAAGAGGGGCGTGGTTAACAATATTGTGACTGAAGCATCAAACTGTCATCATTAAAGAAGGACCGCCACTCCAAACGCTGAAGTACTGTATATGGTCAGAGTTTGATTTAAAAAAATTCAGTGGATTAACTTACACAAATTAAATGTTTACCAAAATATTAGCAATGCGTTCTAGCAAAATTTTAATTTGCAGACAGACTTTAATAAATAAAAGCATATAATAATAATATTATACAGTCACAAATGATAATACAAACCCAGTAAATCATTCTGAGGGATCCACTTATAGATTCTAGTGTTTTCACCAAGAGTATCTGGTTTCTCTCCACCGTATCGCCACAAGACCTGTAACACAGTTACACAAACACACTCTCAACTGATCAGTGTTTCATGAGATTGTACCTTTATGAACCTCATTTCAACTTAGGTGACTTGCTAACCACATCAAGAGGAAATGCATATTAGTTCATGGTCATGTTACCTTCTGTGGTATCTGTGCCAGTGCGGAGGCGATTCTGTTGCTGATCTCTTTGGGTACTTTGCCTACCAAGGAGCCCAGTGTGAAGACCACAATCCCATCTTCCCCTGAGCTCTGCACAAACTCCTCCATGTCCTGCACATAAAAATAACACAGTGAACTTTTGTGAAAAGGGCCTGTACATACGTTTATGCAATATTCTGCAGCCCTCTTGAATCAGACCAGAGACCCTTTTCAAACAAAAATCACAAGAAATTATGCTGATCGGAATGAACTGGCCCAATCCGATTAGTCTTTTTTTTTCTTTTTCTTCATCCTAAAAAAAATCCAAATATTACTTGTAATTTCACATTCTACACAATGTTATGTATACTGTCAATAAAAATACTTATCAAAAAAAATAAATAATAATTCTTCATCCGACCGATTTCACGCAGCTGCCATTTTTAAAAGCAAAAATCGAGGCTGCGGTGGGAAGAAACCTCGAAGTATGGTTGGGAGTTACATAGGAACGTTGTGTAGCTGGCTGTATATCTTATCAGCGAAGAGAAAGTGGCACAAATTTATCATTTTACAGCCTTCCCAGTGACCTGAAGGTCCGTTCTGAATGAATGGTAAATATAATAAGGGATATCAGAGCTCATTTTCAGCTAAGTTAAAGGAAATTACACTAGTTAGCTAACGTTTTCTTTCCCAAACACACGTTTTAGATGCCATTTATCAAACTCAAGTTAATGAACTGATACTATCACCATATTACACTTGTCACGATACTGAATTAAAAGAAAAACCATCCATTTCCCGCAAACATTTAAGGCACTGTTGATGGCTTTCTTAAAACAGCGCTGATTTGCCATTGTGTTCACCAGTGCTCAACAGAAATGCTTGTGATTGGCCGAGAAGGTCAGCAGTTCACCCTCCACTGTGTACCGAGCACAGCACAGACAGACGAGCGATCTGTCTGAAATAAGCGTATAGAGAAACAGAATATTAAATAACAAAACAGTGGGCGTGGTTTGTTTTTTTCTACTGTGAGCTGATTGGATGTAGTAAAGTAGACATTTATTATTCAGAAAGATGGGGAAGAGGGTTTAGGGAGAGTTATTACAACCTAACAGACTCCTCCTCCTCCTCACCATTTCTGTTTGCTGTCAAAACTGACAGTTAGAGGGGCGTGGTTAAGTATGTTAGCCACGCCCAATACCTCAGACAGACCTAATCTAAGAATTTAATTGAAAACAAACAGGAAGTGCATTTTCAGATTTTAATTAAACATTACAAGGGCAAACTATTTTTTTTTTCTTAACAACATGCACAGATGAATTGTTCACCACAAAACTGGCAATGTGAGCTAACAAAATCAATCAGTTTTGATTTCATGGAGACTTTAAAGGAACTATATATTTCATTGTAGAAAGTTCAAGCATTTAGATCTGCAGACCACTTATACAAAACATGCTCAATTAAAATAATTAGGAAACAATTAATATGTATATTATTACAATTATTAATGCTACAGTGAAAAAATATAACTTTTCTTGGGCATGTGAATTTCTTTTTTAATTTAGAGGGTTAGTTCACCAAAAAATGAAAATTTTAGAAAAGCACACTCCTGTCCAGCTGATGGCGCTAATGCAAAAGAAGGAGAGGAAGGTGACAGATGACAGTCACTGATAGTTACTCAAAGCGATTCACAAATTTTTAAATATGGATATTTTTTTTCTTCAAATGTATGGATTCACTACAGGAGGCATACACTCACCGGCCACTTTATTAGGTACACCTTACTAGTATCAGGTTGGACCCGCTTTTGCCTTCAGAACTGCCTTAACCCTTCGTGGCATAGATTCAACAAGGTACTGGAAATAGTCCTCAGAGATTTTGCTCCATATTGACATGATTGCATCATGCAGTTGCTGCAGATTTGTGGGCTGCACATCCATGATGCGAATCTCCCGTTCCACCACATCCCAAAGGTGCTCTACTGGATTGAGATCTGGCGACTCTGGAGGCCATTTGAGTGCAGTGAAGTCATTGTCATGTTCAAGAAATCAGTCTAAGATGAGTCACGCTTTATGACATGGCGCGTTATCCTGCTGGAAGTAGCCATAAGAAGATGGGTACACTGTGGTCATAAAGGGATGGACATGGTCAGCAACAATACTCAGGTAGGCTGTGGCGTTGACAATGCTCAATTGGTACTAATGTGCCCAAAGTGTGCCAAGAAAATATCCCCCACACCATTACACCACCACCAGCAGCCTGAACTGTTGATACAAGGCAGGATGGATCCATGCTTTCATGTTGTTGATGCCAAATTCTGACCCGACCATCTGAATGTCACAGTAGAAGTCAAGACTCATCAGATCAGGCAACATTTTTCCAATCTTCTATTGTCCAGTTTTGGTGAACCTGTGTGAATTGTAGCCTGTTCCTGTTCTTACCTGACAGAAGTGACACCCGGTGTTGTCTTCTGCTACTATAGCCCATCTGCCTCAAGTTTGGACGTGTTGTGTGTTCAGAGAAGCTCTTCTGCAGACATCGATTGTAGCGAGTGCTTATTTGAGTTACTGTTGCCTTTCTATCAGCTGGAACCAGTCTGGCCATTCTCCTCAAACCTCTGGCATCAACAAGGCATTTGCGCCCACAGAACTGCCGCTCACTGGTTAATTTCTCTTTTTCAGACCATTCTCTGTAAACCCTAGAGATGGTTGTGAGTGAAAATCCCAGTAGATCAGCAGTTTCTGAAATGACCAGCCTATCTGGCACCAACAACTATGCCACATTCAAAGTCACTTAAATCCCGTTTCTTCCCCATTCTGATGCTCGGTGTGAACTGCAGCAGATCATCTTGACCATGTTTACATGCCTAAATGCATTGAGTTGCTGCCATGTGATTGGCTGATTAGAAATGTGCATTAACGAGCAGTTAGACAGGTGTACCTAATAAAGTGGCCGGTGAGTGTATATTGTATAGTATCACAAAATATTAGAGAAGATACTGTGTGCTAAACCTTTCACTTTGTGGGAATCCAGCAGTTGACTCTGACTGGTCAGGGAGCAAAAATCAGGCGTTTGTTGAGATCATTGGACTGGGAATCTTTTTGGACCTGGCAACTCTTCTTGGGGATGAATCATGGGATAATTAAAATATTTAGGTGAACTAAGCCTTTAACAGAATATAATGTAAGAACACAGACTCACCTTGGGTAATGGCTTGGCAGGAGTGCAGTGAAGCCCTCCGATATATTTGAAGTTGGGCACGAATGGCCGCGGAAACTCAAAATCCCAGTAGGTTCTGATTAACCAGATATCGGCTCTACCCATCATCTCACAATAGGAAGTGGGCCGTCCTGGGAGGAGGATGAACATATGCATTTACTTCATTTAAAATATGTGTAAAATGTTAAGTTTGCTAGTGCACATTGTTAATCTTTTGGTAAACAATTTATCTGTGCATGTTAATAAACTTAAAAAATGAGTTTGCTTTGGTAATCTGTTCATCCATTTAGGCCACAGGTGTCAAAGCCGGTTCCTGGAGGGCTGCAGCTCTGCACAGTTTAGTTCCAACCCTAATTAAACACACCTGACTAAACTAATTGAGTGCGTTAGGCGCGTTTGATACCTACAGTACAGATAGGTGTGTTGAAGCAGGGCTGGATCTAAACTCTGCAGGGCTGCGGCCCTCCAGGAACAGAGATCGACACCAGATTTAGGCAGAAGTGACAAACTACAACTCACATAGCAAAAATCCTCTGGCCCAGCTCTGGCCCACACAATCAGGTTTTGCTTGGCCCACATGCCGCAGTGAATTACGGTACATGACTGGACCAAATCTGGCTTCCAGACAAGGGCCAAACACGGACCATATCTGGGCCAAGTCTCAGCCAAGTTAATAACTCATAACTGGGCCTGAACTGGGCCAGATAGGTTGGTGTGTCACGATTGCAATGAAATTGATAAATCCATGGAGTGATGCGCTTTAGGCACACTCTGGGCACGCTTTTTCTCAAAGTGACCTGATTGGTAGAATTTTTTTTCTTTACTCAGAAATGATTTTAGTGTATTTTAAATGTGGGTCAAGACTGGCCAAACTCACATGGCCCACTTATCAAATTTTTAAATCTGGGCCAAATACTACGTTTTTCATCTGGCCCAAATCTTGTGTGCCGCCTTAAAAACGATGCCACCTCTGCCAAACCCGGGCCATGTTTGGCCCACATGCTGTATGCCAGTGCCGGATGAATGCCTGCTGTGCCAGCTTTTTGACAAATCTGGGCCAGAATTCTTTGCTACTAGGGAAGCTTTCCACGTTTATAATAGTTTTATCCTATAAACGCAAATTTAGTCACTGTTTTAGTGTGCACTAGCTTATAGATATGTTAAAAGCGAACAATACTGATACTACAGGGCTCAACAATAAGAACTGCCCGATGGCCCACAGCTTTTCTGTATGTAGCAAAAGTGACATACAGTAAAATAAATCTGCTCTTCCAGACTCCAGTGTGTCTTGTAAATTCAACACAGGCTATAATTGTAGATTTTATAGACTTAATGAAGCACCAAATATGTAATATTGTAATAAAATAGCCTGACACTGTAAAAAGGGATTAGATGACTTTTAAAAAAGTGAGGACAACTAGCATAATTTTCACAATAAATTCACCTTAACAGTTCTAAGTTACAATGGGTTTACATACGTTATTTTTGTAAAGTCAACTTGTTGTATTCAAGGCAATTGGTTTACTCCCTTTAAATAACTAACCACTTTTAACAGGTGAATAAATATGAGGAAAATAAATATTTTCACCAAAATATTCAGTGTAATAGTTGTCAATTTTTTTCCAGGCAAAAATAGCAAAAGCATCTTGGGAAAGGTAGAAGAGCATATTGTAGATCCGCTCAGTAAAGCTCATCTTGTCTGTGAGTTTACTCATGGCTCCAGGAACATATGATGGCGGAGCTGGTATCTGACCACACATGCGCTCTGCTGCATGAGCAAGGGAAAACCGGAAAGTGTAAACCAAGGGAACATTCAGCTCCTCAGCCACAATATCACTACACTGATAAATCGGATCAGAAAAAACAACATCAAACTTGTGTTTCCTCAATTTATCCAGCAACCCTGGAGACTTCAGGACGCCGTCACAGTATGAAATGGACATGTCCTGAAGTTTGGAGGTGAACTCGTAGACTTTTGATTGCATCTGGAAAAAGTTCAGCTGGTCCATTTCATACAGTGAAAAATACAGAAACTCCTCGATGAAGACTTTCATCTCCTGCTCATCCATGGACACGTTAAAGGGCTGGTAGGAGAAGCGATCCGATGCGTTGGCTTTCATGAAGAGAGAAGCATCGGGAACCAGCACCGTCACATCGTGTCCCCTGTCGATCAGCGTTTCCAACACAATCTTCATATTAATCCAGTGGCTGCCCTCAGTAAACCAAACCAAAACATTCCCACATTCTCCAGCGCTGAGGAGAGAGAGAAGAGAAAGAAAACACGCCAACGGTCTCATGTTTGCCAGCTAGATGGAGTGTGTGTGTGTGTGCGCGCGCGTGTGTGAGAGATATCAACAGTGTTCCGCCTTTAACCCTCACAGCACCTATATACTGTTGTAGGCTACAGCAGAATATTAATTATTAACTAGTGTGAAGTCAATAAAGCATTCAAGTAAAAGATAGACACTGAAGAAAGGAAAGTCAAGTTCAGCTAAAGTTATTTAATTTTGTGATTAAAATACTTGAAGCACTTATGATCGTTCAATGTAGGATACGTTTGTTTATCTTATATGTTATTATTATTAAAGGAAACTATATTCTGCATATTAAAATGTCACGTTACGACCGTGTAGAGGCAATTAAATCAGCTTTTTTTTGTCCAAATATGGAATTGCGCGTCGATGAAAACAGCTTTCGCGGGTTTATCCAGGGTTGCCAGGTCCGTTGTTTTACCGCCGGATTGTGATACATTTAACCCTTGCAGCAGAGGCGTGTTTTTTCATCAACTACAATAATAATTGCGCTGAAATATTTTACTCTTCCCACAGTAGCTTATATTTTACAAAATAATAATAGCTGCTATAGGATGATGAGTGTTCCCTTATCTGAAATATTGTTACGGCCTTTTATTCTATTTTCTTCATCTGTGTTAAGCTGCTTTGGCACAATTGTAAAAGCCCTATAGAAAAAAAAAAGATTAACTGAATTAAATAGAAGAAAAATTTAAATAATTGCTAAATAACGGGAAAGTATGCAATTTACAGAAGAAAGTGAGTCAATTTACAATTTAGTTAATATCTTGAATGGAGATGGTTCATTCCGCTGTTGTTATTCTTCCCTGATGAATAAAGGACTAAGCCGAAGGAAAATGAATGAATCTTATGGATAAATACCATGTCAGATGTGTTATCAGTCATTTTCATTGATAACAGAATCATTAGTTACTGATACATTGTTATTTTTATAAAACACATTATATTTGTATATTCTTTCCAGTTCTCCACTATTTTCATAGGGACTCGGCACAAAGGATTTGACGCATAAAACCACAAACTTGCGATGTAACAGTTTAACTTTTCGTTTGTCGGGATTCAATAAAAATGAAAAAAAACAAACGCAAGAACTATTTACACTTTTCCCAGCTTCAATAAGGCTTCGTAGAACGGTTAAATACTGTCTACCATCAAGCCCCTTATTTCTTTCTTTCCTTTTCCCCCTTTTGCTTACACATACATGTGACGTGTGGCATTAGTTAACATATAAAAAAGTAATACATAGTAATATAAAAGTAATAACATAATAAAATATCACAAAATATACAAATCAAATGCTGTATTAAATAAGAATAACTATACACTTCATTACAAATAATACAATAATATAGAAAAATATAAAATCTCTTTGTGCTCTTTATGGCTCTAATAATATTTATAATAGGGATGTAAATCCTACTGAAAAAAACAGCTTAAACCAGCCTAGGCTGGTTTTATAGGTATTTTGGCCACTTCTAGGCTGGTTTCCAGTCATTTCCAGGCTGGGAGATGACCAGCTAAAACCAGCTTGACAAGCCTAGCCAGGCTGAAACCCCAACCAAAACCAACTATGTCCAGCCTAAACCAGGCTGGTCAAGCTGGTTTTAGCTGGTCATTTTCCAGCCTGACCAGCTAAGAACCACCAACTGTCCAGACAACCAGCTTAGGCTAGTTTAATCTGTTTTTTTTTCAGCAGGGAAATGTGTACTTTATGAATTGGTGGTGGCATATTTTGAGTTTGGATATTACTGGTCTATATTTCTTGTTAAACCTGGCAACCTAGGCTTAACTGTAATTTGAGCATGGCAAGTAGGAGAGAGTGCAGCTTCTGAGAGTAATCACTTACTTTTAATCCTTTTTCTCACGCAAACCTTTTTTTTTATGGCTTTAGATCGTGTGTAAAGCAAATATTAAAGATTATGGGCTCTTTTATGGTACGTTTGTTTTCCATTTTTGGAGTTGAAAACAACAGTTACAGCAGTGGGGTGGGGCGCTATTACTCTCATTATGCTGCTAACTAAAACAGGTAAATCATTTAATAGCTAGGCCTATCTGATATTAAGGCACAGATATACCAGGGTGGCAATTGACACCCTGAGGAAATGCATTTCCAGCACTGGCAACCAAGTGTATTAAAATATAAATAAGTTTTCTCAACCAATTTACAGCAGAGGCGCATCACTGACATAAAAATACCCCAGCAAACATAATTATCCCCTAAAGTTCCCATTTGGTTCCTGTTTGGTTGTATATATATATGTATGTATATATGTATAATATATATGTATATATGTATAATATATATATATGTGTGTGTGTGTGTGTGTGTGTGTGTGTGTGTGTGTATTGGGAACTAAATAAGAACATTGTGTGAACGTTCTCTATAGATTATTTTTGGTAAACAAAAATATAACCTTCCCAGATCATACTCTGCAGGTTATTCTATGGTTATTTTTATTTTCTACAGAAAACGTTTCCAGAACGTTCCCCTCAATGTTTATTTAGATTTTATTTTCATAACCTTGAGAGAACCTGTAGGTAATGTTTCCTGTAGGTTAATTTTAGGATTTATTTAATAACCAGGAGAACCTTCTCAGAATGTTTCCTGTAGGTTATTAATTAATTAATTAATTCATTCATTCATTCATTCATTCATTCATTTTCTTTTCGGGTTAGTCCCTTTATTAATCTGGGGTCACCACAGCGGAATGAAGTTCGAACCAGCGACCCTCTTGCTTTGCGGCAAAAGCACTACCTATACTGCGACACCGCGACGCTCCCTGTAGGTTATTTGTGGGTTTTATTTTCGTAACATAGAGAAAACCTTCTCAGAACGTTCTATGTAGGTTATTTTCATGTTTTATTTTATATCCAATAGAGAATTTTCCCAGAATGTTCCCTGTATGTTATTTTCACACATTGTTTAATAACTAAAATAGAACATTCCCAGGACGTTCCATATAGGTTATTTATATGTTTTATTTTCAAAACCTAGACAACCTTCCCAGATCCTTTTCTGTAGGTTTTTTTTTTTTTAAATGCTAAAATTATAGTAACACACAAACACACACGTTTGTTTTTATATTATGTTTTTATTTTGTTTCTGGACTTTAAATCTGTAATAAAATTTGATGATTTATTATTTTATTTTAAAATATTTAGTATTGCAATTTACATAATTTAATAAGTATGTGTCGTTGACGTCGACTGTATCACGTGAATAATTCAAACTAATGACGGGCAGCTGGAACTGCACAGAAGACCTGTCACTCACACTCCAGCTTCTTGACGTGGTCGTCCAGCTGTGCTAATCAGGTAGGTTTATAAATTTTCATTTGTTTTCGGTCATTTTTGAGGACTTTGTCAAAATCCTTGTGAATTTGTACATTAAACCTAAATTATTGTACCGAATGTAGAAGGAGATTTTTCAGATTATACAGTACTTGCTATTTAAAAACAAATGGTTATAACAGTCAACTCTCTGCGTTATCCACTTCAGAGGCTATATAAGCTTCTAAAACCCCAAAAATCTATTAACTTAAATAATTTTACAGTCCAAATGGTGTTAGCTTGATTTATTGTTGAACTGCTCCTCATCGAAACCTTCGAGGTGGCCATATGAGCTGGTATATTGCAGAATGATAACGCAGGTACAATAACGTTAACTTTATCAATAAATGCACTGACATTTTACCAAGTTGGCTCAGATATTCAGAAATGTGCTTTTTACAAAGGCTAAACAGAGAATATTAGCATGTAATTAACGTCATCTCTTTTTGTAGGCAAGGTCTAGGCTTTTGTAACAAGCTGGGAGAAGAGACTCATTGGCCTTGTATGTATTGTTTTTAAACACTGACACATACACGTTGAATATGTGGTTTATAAGAAACAAGACAGAAATTAAACTTCATGAATTTTATTTGTAGTCCTTAATACAGCACACTTCCTAATAACCCCTCCTCCAGATCTCAACCCTAGAAAGTGGCAAATGCTGCTATTTAATTGTAACCCCAGGCAGCTGAAGAAAAAGGCAAACTAATATCAAGAATAAAACTCAAACTAGAACCTCTGATTAACAATCAAACCTTTATTAATTTGATCACATCATGAACGATAAACTAATTTGAAAAAACAGATGCATCTGGGATTACAGCCTCCAGTGCACTTGAAGCTGGGTTCACACAACTTGTAATTGCAGAAGATAAGATACAAAGGCACTGGGGAAAAATATACAGTACGCCAGTTTTACATCAAGATCAATCACAAAGGAAGTCTCGCATGTCCCATTTACAAGCATTATTCAATGATATTGCAGAGCACCTGAACATAGTTAGTAACTGTAGTTAGTAAAACTAGAATAGTAAAGTTCATAGACAAACGCTATGGTGTCTTGAGAAAGTCTAGTCTGAAAGTTTGAAGTCATTTCAAAGCTTAAATGACTGAAGTAGTTTAAGAAGTTTAAAGCAGCTGGCAGAGAGAGATCCCTACATATATATTAGCCGCTTTCTAGTATGGATTGGCATGTTTCTTGATAGGGGGTTCTGAGTGGTTGCTAAGGTGTTGCTAGGTAGTTATTAGGGTCTTCTGAGTGATTGCTAGGCAGTTGCTTAGGCATTGCTAGGTTGTTGTTACGGCATTGCTAGGTGGTTGCTATGGTATTCTTATTGGTTGCTAAGGCGTTGCTAGGTGGTTGCTAAGGTGACTAGGTGACTAGAGTGTTCTGAGTGGTTGCTAGGCAGTTGCTAAGGCATTGCTTGGTGGTTATTAGGGTCTTCTAAGTGGATGCTAGGCAATTGCTTAGGCATTGCTAAGTCATTGTTACCATGTTGCTAGGCGGTTGCTAGAGTGTTCTGGGTGGTTGCTAAAGCACTGCTGGGTGGTTGTTAGGTGGTTATTAGGGTCTTCTAAGTGGATGCTAGGCAGTTGCTTAGGCATTGCTAGGTCGTTATTACCACGTTGCTAGGCGGTTGCTAAAGTGTTCTAGGTTGTTGCTGGGGTGTTTCAAGTGGTTTCAAGGTGGTTGCTAAGGTGTTGCTAGGTGGTTGCTCAGGTGTTGCTAGGTGGTTGTTAGGGTATTCTGAGTTGTTGTGTGTGTTACTAGGCAGTTGCTAATATAAATTATTCTATATAAATATAAATTAAAATATATAAATTATATATATATATATATATATATATATATATATATATATATATATATATATATATATATATATATATTAGGGATGTAACGGTATTGTAAATACCGTCATACCGCAATATTAAATTTTTTCGATATTACCGAAGTCGCATGACTCGGTAAAACTATAGGTCTCCTGAGAAAATTTGCTCAGGCGAATGAAGCGAACGGGACGTAGCTGAAACTTCATTTCCCATCAGCCCCGGCGTGGCCATAATCCTTTGCGGTCTGTTGTCGCTACAGATCCAGTAATGCGGAAATGGAGTGTGCTGCTAGTAGCGGAGATGAAAAAAAGATGGAAATGATCGAACCTAAAGCGGGTGTTGTCGCCGCGCGCGTGCTGAATAGCGGTGCTGTCGCGCGCGTTCTGATCAGCGGTGCTGTCGCGCGCGTTCTGATCAGCTGTGTTGTGGCGCGCGTATTGTAAAGCGCCGAGGGGGGGTTGAGCGCGCATATTCAAGAGAGGTGTTGTCGCGCGCCTACTGAAGGGCTGGATTGGACGGAGGGTGTGTCGCGTCGCGGGGGCACTTTTGATCGTTTTGGAAGGGCATTTTCTATCCAAGACTAAAAAGGGCATGTGCACTGCACAGGTTGAGCCCTATGTGTGCACGTGCCTGCAAGTTGGGGAATACGACTAATAAAAGTCATGGGGACTGCAGAAACACAGCACACTGTTCAGATTGATTCAGACATTGACTTGTACCGCAAAGAGACCTCTATCTCACTCATGATTTGTCTTCTCAAGTGGGGGAAAGACAATGCACAATGTTACCCCACTGCTGTCAACCTGGGCCAAGTCATATCTCTCTTGTTCCAGAAACCTCAGTACCAAATGAGAGGGGTTTTTTCTGTTGCAGGGGACATTGTAAATGCCCAGAGATACCAGCTTTTACCAGATTATAATTATATGATAATTTTCCTTTAAACCCATCTCTATCTAAGTGAGTGAGTGATTAAATGTTGAATGTGATGAGTTTTCAACAATACTAAATTGAAACTTTATTTTTTTACATGGTTTAATATTTTTTTGTTATTAAAATTGAAGTTAGTGTTTCAAAGCTTACAGATAGATGGCTAATTTGTATGTCATTGACACTTTTGGCACTTTTTTTGGAGTATTTTCAAAAGTTTTTTTTTTCCTGTAAATGATTCAATAAATACCGTACCGTGACATTCATACCGAGGTATTACCGAACCGTGAAATTCTGATACCGTTACATCCCTAATATATATATATATATATATAAGTTGTAGTATGAATTAACATGTTGTCAGCAAGAATTTGATATGAATTAGCATGTCGCTTGTATGAGTAGTATGTTAGTATGTTTCTAGTATGGATTGGTTTGTTATTATGTCCAATGTAAAGTCAATGGCAGTTTTTTATAATGAAGGTCGCTAGGGTGCCGTAAGTGGTTGCTAGGGTGTGACTAGTAAGATGAAAGGTGATCAGTGATTGGCAGATTGGTAGTGTGAGTTAAATGAGTGTAACCTTATGTCTGTTTGACAGTCTAGTGCAAAGTTATGAGGTCACAAAGTTTGGTCCAATGTTCAGTCAATGGGACTTCTCAGAGTTTTCCAGGTCAGTTTTTGGAAAACCGTAAGTCGATTCAGTTGGAAAAGATATAGCAACTTAATTCAGTATAGTTTGAAGGTTTGGAGGTAGTTTGGTGGTTGTAGTATGAACAGTCTAGTAGAAAATGCGTTAATACAGTAAATTAGTCGAAGAAGAAGAAAAAAAACAAGTTTATGTAGTATAACAGTGTGTTGGATTTCTCAAGCCAATATAATAATCAAATGATACATTTTTGAATTTAGATTTTTTTTTTAAAGTTGGATGCTAATTGTATAATCAGATTTAATGATGCATGCTAAGCTAAATTTCTCCCTCCAGACACAGAGATTGGCTGAATGGATTCAAAAATGGTAAAACTAAACTGTTTAAGTCTAGGGGAGCTGTAAAACAAGCCTATTTAAAAAGTGGAGTGTTCCTTTAAAAGTGCATATTAGAAGCTAAAGTTTACCTATTAGTACCTAAAATACAAAAGTGTTAAGTACTATCATGGACCCTTTAGGGACAAATATGTAACTTCTGGAAAAGTGTATTCATATTAACTCTAGCAATATCTGTAAATCACTCTTTCTTGCTTTTCCTCTTTGATCTAAAGCAGCAGCGCATGATGAAGAATTTGGCCATTTTAAAGCAGATGTAGAGGACTAGAGTCAGGACAGTGGTAAGAAAAGCGAACACATCCAGACAGTGGTACTGATACCAGGTCAGGTTGTGGGCCTCCACACGCAGGTGTTTTGCACCTTTATTGCGCATGACGAACTCAATCCAGAACACAGACTCGTCTAAAGGCTTCATTGGTCTGTCGTGATGAATCCTGGACAAACGCATTGCATTCTCTTTATACCTGCGGAGAAACAGAGCATCTTAGTCCAGAGATCTGCAGTGTTATGCACTGATAACAGAGTAAATCAGATCATATGAGTGACTTACGAAGGGTCATTAATGACTGTATTGAGTTTGTCCACCAGTTCTTGTGGCTGCATGCTCTTAATGCTGTCTACTACAACAGCAGCACCTCTGGTGGTCATATGAACCATATTATCAGGCTGGTCACCAAACAAGGGGATGCCGACCATCGGGACACCATGATATATGGCCTCATATACGCCATTGGTGCCCCCGTGAGTGATGAACGCTCTGGTTTTGGGGTGGCCTGATTGAGAAAAACCGTTTAATTTGTCATTGAAGTAACTTACAAAGTAGATCAACAAACAGTGGTGAAATGACCAAAAAATCATAATCAAGTAAAAATACAGAGAGTGTACTGAGGTTAGTCTGTCTGTGATGCATGATTGGATTCTACTTAGTCTACTTGGCCTAGTCACAAATGTTAATACAAACCTAGTAAATCATTCTGAGGCATCCACTTATAGATTCTAGTGTTTTCACCAAGAGTATCTGGTTTCTCTCCACCGTATCGCCACAAGACCTTTAAGACAGTTACACAAAACCACTCTCAACTGATCATAGCAATGACTAAGAGATTATAGACAAACACATGTGAATATTTAACATGACTTTATTTCATTTCAGTCCATTTATTTAGAAGAAGTGTTTAATCTATGATGATACTTGCAAGCAAAGGCTGTACTGTTACCTTCTGTGGTATCTGTGCCAGTGCTGAGGCGATTCTATTGCTCATCTCTTTGGGCACTTTGTCTATCATAGACCCCAGTGTGAAGACCACGATCCCATCATCCCCTGAGCTCTGCACAAACTCTTCCATGTCCTGCACAACAACAAAAACACTTAAACTAAAGGTGTTTAAAGTAATTCCACATATTTATGAACAGTTTGTAACATGTACAACCCCAAATCAGAAAAATTGGGACAAATAAAAAAGAAAGTCGTGATTTGTAAATTTACTTTGACTTATTTAATTGCAGACAATACAACAAAAATGTGTTCCTCAAGATATTTAAAGGATTTTTCAAAATAAGCACCTATTCCAATTCTTGCAACACATTTAAAAAAAGTTGTATCAGTAGAGCATTTACCACTTCATAATGTTGCGATTCCTTTTCACAACACTTAAAAGGCATTTAGGGACTAAAGACACTAAGTGATGAAGTGTTTCAGGTGTCATTTTGTCCCATTCATTCTGCAAACAAGTCTTAAGGTGAGCTACAGTACGGGGTATTCACTGTTGCATTTGCGCTTCAAAATGAGCCACACATTCTCTATTGGAGACAGGTCAGGACTGCAGGCAGGCCAGTCAAGTACCTGTATCTCTTCCTCTGCAGCCAGGACTTTGTAATGTGTACAGAATGTGGTTTTTCGTTGTCTTGTTAAAATATACATGGGTGTCTCTGGAAAAGAAGGCAGCATGTTGTGCTCCAAAATCTCTATGTGCTTTTCAGCGTTAGTGGTGCCATCACAGAAGTGCAAGTTACCTTTGCCAAGGGCACTGACACAAGCCCATACCCTGACTGACCTTGGCTTTTGGACTTGTTGCTGGTAACAGTCTGGATGATCCTTTTCTTCTTTGGCCCA
Source organism: Danio rerio (assembly GCF_052040795.2). Classification (NCBI taxonomy): domain Eukaryota; kingdom Metazoa; phylum Chordata; class Actinopteri; order Cypriniformes; family Danionidae; genus Danio; species Danio rerio. Next base: position 10,221,059 of record NC_141025.1, on the reverse strand, counting down.
GAGCACACAGCATCCATTTCTTCCAAAAAAAAAAAAAACTAAAATAATAATTCATCTGACTACATGTTTCCACTTTGTGATGGTTCATCCCAGATGCTTCCGAGCCCAGAGAAGTCGACATCACTTCTGGACACTGTTAACCTAGGGATTCCTTTCAATACAGAACAGTTTTAACTGAAATTTGTGGATGTAACTACGTATTGTGGTACTTGACAAAGGTTTGCCAAAGTAGTCCTAAGCCCATGTGGTGATATTGCTTATAGATAATGACGATTCTTGGTGCAGTGCCACCTGAGAGATAGGAGATCGCGGTAGTTTAGCTTTGGCATGCGCCATTGTCCTTTACTTATTGAAATTCCTCCAGAGTCCTTGAATCTCTTAATTATGTTATGCACTGTTGAAGGTGAAATATCCAAATGTTTTCCTATCTTTCTTTAAGGAACATTGTTTTTAACATTTCAATAATTTTCTCACATATTATCCTTGGCCTATCTTTGCTTCTAAAGGAGTAGACCTTTTTTGGATGCTGCTTTTACACTTTACCAAATCATAACTATAATATGATATCAGAGGTCGCGTTTACGAATATTTTCCGTCATTGACGGATTTTTTTCAGCAGTGACGGAAAAATCTGAAGGTGACTCACTCCTGTCCAGCTGATGGCGATTGTGCTTGTTTTGTCTGCTTTTGTAACCGCTGCGTACTTGCAAAAACAGACAAACCTGATAACACTCCCGTTTTTCCCAGGAGTCTCCCGTATTTCAGACCCATTTCTCACATTGTTCTATCTCCCTGAAAACTCCCCCCCCCCCCCCCCCACTCTTCAGCTTTTTGGTACAGTCCCCATGCGCACCGAACACAACATGCAACCGTCTCCATACCTGCTTTGCGCCTTTCAGTTCATGCGCACCACACCTACCCCTCCCGCTCTTCACTAGCTTAAGTGGCTCTAGTAATTCTGGTCTCCAGTGTTGCAGCAGAACGCGGCTTCAGCCTCCAAAACAAAATTAAAACTATCAGAAGTCGACTTTCCAAGGCAAAGATGCAGAATTTAATGACAATTGCCTCTGCATCAGTTTCTCTTGATGCGTTTGATTACGCACAGGCAAGCACCCAGTTCAGGTCGACATAGAAGAAAGATATGAGTTTTAGTTCGTTTGTCAAATAAATAAATAAATAATTTAGCCTATATGCTCGTTGTGCAAGTTCATTATTAAAATATAAATAAAAAAACGCAATTAGAAAATATGCACAAATATGTCAAATCGCATCATGATTTAACCAATGTACCTGATTACTCTCCCTAAAATGCTCCTGTACCTTTTTTGAAATGTGTTGCAAAACCAAAATTGGAATACGGGTTTATTTTGAAATAATATATAAAATCATGAGGAACACATTAAACAATGTTTGTTGTATAAGTCAATTTAGAAATCACTACTTTATTTTTAATTTAGGATTTTCACACTGTTCAAACCTTTTCTGAATTAGGTTTGTAGAATATACTGCCGTTTGAATGCTGCTGGTAAAATAAAGATGGATGAAATGAAATGAAATATTAAAGTAATAATACTATTGGTCAGAAATTTATTTTTTTTTTAAGTTTTATGTTTAAAATTTTACCCAAACAGCAAAGTACAATTCAAGAACAATTGACCCTCATGAGGTGTTGTTGTTTTTCAATAAAATTGGTTAAGAAATACTGAGTTTAATGAACATGATTCATTCAGACCATCACAATAACATTGTGACTCCCTCACCGAACATTACTTTCAGTCAAATAATGAACTTTTCTTGTACTTGTAGGCTTGCTTTTTACCAACAAATTAATCTTTGAATGAATGTTAAAAACACAGACACACCTTGGGTAATGGCTTGGCAGGAGTGCAGTGAAGCCCTCCGATATATTTGAAGTTGGGCACGAATGGCCGTGGAAACTCAAAATCCCAGTAGGTTCTGATTAACCAGATATCAGCTCTACCCATCATCTCACAATAGGAAGTGGACCGTCCTGAAACGAAGTGTGTTTGATAGTAAGTAAAAAAACTACTTCCCTTAAGATATTTTTGCAAATTCCCTTCTACAGATTTATTAAAACTGTCATTTTTTTATTAATAATATGCATTGTTAAGGTCTGTTTTTCTCATTTATGCTGCTTTCAGATGATGTATGAATATCAATTAAATGGTTTTGTTGATTAGGGACACATTATGAGTAATTTGCTTGTACTAAAGTATTATACAATTACTAATTGTGTTTGATTAGCTAAAGGAACATACCAAAAAAACCTTCATCTGGTGACTTGAAATATATCTTACATTCTGTAATAACTATTTTTTGAGCAGGCCAGTTAATTATTATTTGGAAGCTTCATGTTACTCACCAAAATATTCTGTGTAATAGTTGTCAAATCTTCTCCATATTAGTCTGGACAAAGTGTCTTGAGAAAGGTAGAAGAGCATATTGAAGATTCGCTCAGTAAAGCTCATCTTGTCTGTGAGTTTACTCATGGCTCCAGGAACATATGATGGTGGAGCTGGTATCTGACCACACATGCGCTCTGCTGCATGAGCAACGGAGAATCTGAACGTGTAAACCAAGGGAACATTCAGCTCTTCAGCCACAATATCACTACACGGGTACATTGGATCTGACAGGACAACGTCAAACTTTCCTTTCTTCAATTTGTCCATCAACTCTGGAGATTTGAGAATGCCGTCACAGTAGGATAAACTCATATCCTGATGTTGGGAACCAAGGTTGAAGAATTTCATTTGAATCTCCAGAAAACTTGAATTGTCCATCTCAAATACTGAGAAACGCATAAGTTCATCAAAGAAATCTTGCATGTCCTGTGCAGATTTGGACACACTGAAGTGCTGGTAAGAGAAGCGATCCGATTCTTTGGCTTTCATGAAGAGAGCGCCATCAGGCATCAGCACGGTAACATTGTGTCCCCTGTCCAATAAAGTGTCCAACACAATCTTCAGATTAATCCAGTGGCTGCCCTCAGTATACCAGACTAATATATTCCCACATTGTCCAGCGCTGAACACAGTGAGCAGAGAAAGAAAACAGACCACGAATCTCATGCTTGCAAATGTATGAGTATGAGTATGAGATCATCAGTGTTCTGCTTGAACATGTACTGTCTGGATTAATTTTTAAGCTAGTGTAAACGTCAAGTCATGGCGCATGGCATACATCAATAAACTTTTAAGGTAAAAGGTAGGAGGCCAAAGGGAAAGGCAATGAAAGTTCATACTCATAGACCTATAATCACTTCTGGGGGGTAAAAACAGGGATACAGTGTTACACGTAAGCAAACACACTATATCAACAAGTGAGGGACAAAATACCAAGACAAACTAAATGCAATAAAGGGAGTTTTATTTACAAAGATAGTGTTAATAATAATAAGTGTAAAAATGTATATAGAAAGAACAATAAATATTTACAAAAATATATTGAAAATTACAGACAACAATTGGGACACAAAATGTTTGAACAGGTAGAGGGAAGAGTTGGAGACGTGAGACGTTGGTGGCGTCCAAACAATAGAAATAAAAAAAAAAAAAACAAGCCCAACTTCTATCCTAACTGTTTTAAAGGAAAATAAATCAGTTATTGAAAAGAAAATCTTCACTTCTCTGACGCACTACCTTACCTACACTAAGATAAGAGAAAAGTAAAAATTTACAAAATAAACAAAAGGAATTGCATTTTAGTATTTTTAGGATAAACCATACGAAACATGTCTGTTCCATCCTGTTTTCTTACCAGTAAACACGGCGATGCCCAACTTGAACACAAGGGTTTTTCAGTGTTATTCTTCAGCATGTATTAAGTCTAATTAAATGCGTTTTTCAAAAGGGACGCGATAAAAATGCTGGCGTATAGGTGAAGCATCACCTACATCCATGTAGTGCTCTATTAAATGTGTTCCAAGACTTCACACTTACAGTAGCTGATGATTGATTATAAGCAAGTTTGGCATGCTGTCCCGGGAGAGCCCTGAGCTCAAAACTCCTTGAGCCCTGGGCTCCCTCTCGTTTGTAGGGCGAGAGGGGAGATCTGAGCTCAGGTAGGTCTCGAGAACCCCCCTTTTTTTTTTTTTATAAGAGCTGATGAAATAAAATGCTTGCCATGAAGAGATATGCTGCTGGACGAGAGTTTGACTGTAGTGCTAAATTTAGATTGATCAATACACGTGTAGTGCATGTTTTTGGAATGTGGGAGGAAACTGGTGAACCCGGGGGAAACCCACGCGAGCACGGGAAGAACATGCTAACTTCGCACAGAAACGACGGCCGGCCTGTTAAAGGACTAGAACTGGTGACGTTCTTGCTGTGAGGCAACAGTGTTAATCACTGGGCCACCGTGCCGCCCTATGAAGGGCAAGGTGGAGGAGTAGGGGTGGAATCAAAGATGACTATAGTGAGAAACCCTGGCTCTTTATAGTGGGTTAGGAATCGTCTGATTGGTGGATCATACATAGTTAATGCAGAACCAGCCGTGTTCAATCATAATCACGTGATCTTCTTGAAATTAGTTTATAAATAAACTTCACTTGTGATGGAACATTCCCAAATAATGATGGAAACTCACGTATCTACGGTGATAGCTTGCTGCAAAACAGACAAGTGAGACAACAAGTCCTCCAAATCTTTTAGAGTCTCAAAATTTTTTAATCGAGGTTGCACTACAGCATCATCTAAAAACGTACCCCCTCCCTGTCTCCCGCGGAGGACTGTCTCAGCATCTCAGTCATGGGACTGACCGCCCCGGATGATTTATTATCAGCTGCTTGACAATCGTGAGAGAAAAAAGGTTTCGGCAAGTTCACATGACAGACTTGGGTTTTTTTTCTTTCTATCTGGAGTTGCAATTTCATAATTAAGATCAGACATGGCACGCACCTGAGTATACGGTCCCACAAATTTAGCGCAGAACAGAGAGCTCCCTAAGGAGAGCAATGCCAAAACCTAATCCCCGAACTGAATACATGCTATTTAGACTGACGATCAAAAGCTTTTTCATTTTAATTTGAGCATTTTCCAATTTTTTTCTGTCCTGCCTGACCAGCTAAAAACAAGCATCTTTTAAACCCATTGACATATTCAAGTAACCTTTTTGGTGGTGGTTTACCTTTTAACCGATCGGCGACAACGGCAAGGGGGCCTCAAATTTTGTGTCCAAAAACTAAATAGTTTGGACTAAAACCCAAACTAGACAGTGTGACCTCCCTTGCGGCTAACAAAAGCCACAGAAGCCCTTCTCCCCAGTCACGATTGAATTCGACACAATACGCATGCAAGAGACACTCCAGTGTTTGGTGAAATCTCTTTTCAAAGTCTACGTGTGCACAATGTATGTCGCGCGACATTCTTACATGTCCCAATCTCTAAACTCAGATGTGCGTAACACTGATGGTGGACAAATGGAGAATAGATAAATAAAAGCGGACATATACCAAACCGTAACACATACTGAATGAATTGCAATGAATCCCTGACACACAACACAACACAGAAATTTAAGTGTCCCGGGCCTCGCGAGAAGCGTCCTGTCACCACAGTTATGCCACGGTGGCAGCAGCTGGATTGGAGACTGTGTGATGACGTCAGAGGGGGACACAGAAAACAGCTGGGCAGCATGAGCCAATAGGGACCACTGTAGGAATAGAAGAAGAGAGAGAGAAAGTGAGCGAGAGAGAGAGAGAGAGAGCAAAAGAGATCACATGACTATAACACATGGCTTTAACGCTACCGGAAGACAGCAGACCAGCCTTCACTATAAACAAGAACACGGACACAGAAATGGGAGCGTTTTTTGCACTATTGTCCGTTTTAGGCGTCATTGTGCAGTTACACTCTGCGTTTTTTACCACAGCTGCTGCATATATTCGCAACAGGCAAGCTATTGTTCGAGCTCTCGCTAATCGCTCGCGTCTGTCTACAAAATTACCTCTCTTGCTTTCTTTGCCACCGCGTTCATTGTTCAACCAGTGTTTGTTGACTAACAATAACAAAATGCCGAGCGAGACACATGCTTCCTGTTTATACTAGAACGTGCATGCCCAGTGTGTGCGAATGGTCACGTGATATACGTTTTTGGTGGCGCAGTGTGGACGGAGATATGTTCAGAAACGCTAGGTAAAACGCTGGTGTGGATGCGAATAGTTTTTTTTTATCTAAAACACTGTTTTAAAACGAAAACGCACTAGTGTAAACAGGGCCTACAGATACTGGAAGCCTGTGCTGGCATTTCTCCTGTGGTGTTGCTATCAGTGTGTGAAGAGTGGGAGAAGAGAGTTGCATTGACAATCCAACACAATGGGCAGCACATTGAACACATTTTATAAGTGGTCAGAAACTTGTAAATAACTCATGAAAGAATAAAGTTACGTTAAAACCAAGCACACCATTGCTTTTCTTGTGAAATTCCCAATAAGTTTGATGTGTCAAATGATCCTCTTCCTATTGAAAAAACAAAAGTTGGATCCAAGATGGCCGACTTCAAAATAGCCACCATGGTCACCACCCATCTTGAAAAGTTTGCCCCCTCACAAATACTAATGTGCCACAAACAGGACGTTAATATCACCAACCATTTCTATTTTATTAAGGTGTATCGACATAAATGGCTCACCCTGTACACTATTTAAACCTGTTCTGTACATTTTCCAAGGGCTTAGCTTGTTTGTTTTTGTCATAGTAATATTTGGCAACACTATCAATGACACTTAAAGGGTTAATTCACCCAAAACTTAATATTCTGTCATCATTTACTTTACACCTTTACTCATTCCAAACATTCATGAGATTCTTCTGATTAACACAAAAGAAGATTTTATGAAGAAAGCCGGAAACCTGTAACCATTGACTTTAATAGCATGTTTTTACTACTACGGAAGTCAAGGGTTATGAGTATTCCGCTTTTTTAAATATAGAAGAAAAAAAATATTGTGGGTGAGGTTTGAAACTACTTGAGGGTTATTAAACAGTGAGACATTTAATACAGTGAATAGACTATCACCTTATTATGTAAGAAAAACACAATGATTATCATCATATTGTCTAAACATTGTCAAATGCCATCAAAGCAGCAGCATATTTGCCTTTATAGAGTGGAGGAACTATGAGGTCAATTTGTATGCCAAAACCCGGAAGCGAGTCAGCATTATACATATAGCAGTTTCGGTTCCCTTGTCCCAAAGTAAATGGGTTTTTTCAATGGGATTTCAGTAAAATCGCTTAAATAAGGTCCATGGTTTACACAAACTCAAGATACTTTCACGTGTTACTCTACGACATAAAACACATCAGTTACATTACACTTGATTTTTTAAATCGGTTATGCTTCTTTAAAAAGATGGTTGCTATCAATTTACTAAATGGGACTACAGGGGGAGTCGGAGACATTATACGTCATCCAGCTGATCTGTCTGTGATTTAAGTATTAAATAATGCCTTCACTTGTAAAGACTGGCAAGACAGATTAATTTGTTGATCATTTATTTTAATGAAACGATATTATGAAGATACTGCTTACTAGTGCAGCCTGTCTCTTTCCTGCTCTCAGTAATGCAAACATGTGAATAAATGTGTAAAAAATACATATTAACTGTCATTTTAACATGAACAAATGATTTTTCGACATTTTTTTTTTCTTCATCTGAACACATTTACTGTCATACCTGCACTATGTACACTCCTCCTTAAAATGTATAGCAGATGTGACTGTATGGGCTGCTTTTCGCTGTAATTCGTGACACACAAAGAATATTGAATGTTGTTCTCTATCCATGATGGAATTTGCAGGCATTTGATTCACTTGTCCCTCATGCCTCATTTCTGTCATCTATTAGTAAGTTAAGCAGGCTATGTGCACGCGAACGATACAGTTATTTAAATATGTCTTATGACAATACTATATAGGCACATTTATACAGTTTTAAAACTTTTACAACAACCGTAAAGCAAAACAGATGTATTTCTCAGGTAGAAACCATCCAAAAGGCACGTATCTATGTTTATTTTTGCGTATTTATTTGTTTATAATAAACCGAGAGATTAACTCTTTGTCATTAACCTTATTTTTAAAAATCAGCTTAAAAAGTTGTCTGTAGCAGGGGGGTGCTGACGTCACAGGCGAGTGTCCTGAAGGCGCTGTAGTCCGTTTATAGCCTAATGTTAGCTTTTCAGTTCTTGCGTTTGCATTTAAGATCTTAAAGTGCTCAAAGTTGTATTTTCGTGTGAGGACTGGACAAAACGTGTAAGTGTAATGAACAGTGTTTCAGCACAGAGCTCATTATTTGCAATCTTTAAAAAGCCTATGGGAAAACCCTTCACGGATTTTATTGAGGGAACCAGTTTTATGCTAGCAGCCATTTAGCCTACAAGGTGATGTCATAGTTCCTCCACTCTATACAACAGAACATAACAACAGCAACTAAATCACAGACCAGGATGATGTAGACTACTTGTTTCTTTAAGTTTAGATAGATACATTTACAGTGGAATATCATTCATGAACATCCTTTAAACATTTCTCTGCTGAAAAAAAAAACAGCTTAAACCAGCATAGGCTGGTTGGCTGGTTTAAGCTGGTTGACCAGGCTGGTTTTAGAGGGGTTTTGGCCATTTTCAGGCTGGCTTCCAGCTATTTGCAGTCTGGTCTTAGCTAGTCAGGCTGGAAGATGAACAGCTAAAACCAGCTTGACCAAGCTGGGAGCCCAGCCAAAACCAGCTATGTCCAGCTTAAACCAGCTGGTCAAGCTGGTTTTGGTTGATTTTAGCTGGTCATTTACAGCCTGACCATCTAAGACCAGACTGGAAATGGCTGGAAATCAGCCTGGAAATGGCCAAAACCCCTCTAAAACCAGGCTGGTCAACCAGCTAAAACCAGCCGACCAGCCTAGGCTGGTTTAAGCTGGATTTTTCAGCAGGGTTATGTATGGTTGCCATTCATCCAACATAAAACAAATCTCAATGTGAACTGTTACACCAAAAAGTATTGTGTACAGACAAAAGTTCCTGTCAAGGTCTGTAAAAGTACTATACATATTGTCATCAAATCGTCTTTGCTGATCCTTCCTTTAACAACTAGCTGGCGAATCCCACTTTGCAGGGTAGGTTATTATATTAATCATCCCAATGTTCACTCATAGGGCAGCATGGTGGTGTAATGGGTAGCACAATCGACTCACAGCAAGAAGGTCGCTGGTTCGAGCCTCGGCTTGGTCAGTTGGCATTTCTTTGTGGAGTTTGCTTGTTCTCCTCGTGTTTGCAAGGATTTCCTCCGGGTGCTCCGGTTTCCCCAACAAGTCCAAAGACATGCGCTATAGGTGAATTAGGTAAGCTATATTGGACGTAGTGAATGCGTGTGAATGGGTGTGTATGGATGTTGGATGATGGGTTGCAGCTGGAAGGGCATTCGCTGGGTAAAACATATGCTGGATAAGTTGGTGGTTCATTCCACTGTGGTGACCCCAGATTAATAAAGGGACTAGGCCGAAAAGAAAACTAATGAATGAATGAATGTTCACTCATTAATGTTCACTCATCCCTAGTCATGATCAATCCCACACACACCCGCACTCGGCTAGTGTTTGAAGGGAAAGGCGCATTCATGTTTTACTCGATCTGGCACTTCATATTCAGAATTGTTTTGTGTCAATGTCAATACAAACAGGCAAAATATTCGGATAAATGACAAATCATTTAAATGACTCTGAGTTGATTATTTAAAAAAAAATCAATAGTTTTAAACAAGTTGCACTTTAAGATTTAAATCTCAGCTGGATGTTTTCATTAACTTAGAGCTGTGTTACAGACTGCATATAAGGTAATATTCAAAAACCCATAATAGGGGCACTTTAAGTCTGAAGGAGTTGCAAACAAGCCTATTTCCCCAAAAAAAAGTGTTCCTTTAAAAGTGCATATTAGAACCTAAAGTTTACATATTAGTACCTAAAATATAAAAGAACTTTTAAAAAACTTTAAGCACCATAATAAACCCTTTAGATACAAATATGTAACTTCTGTAAAGGTACCACCCCAGTGACAGATTTTGTGCCTTTATTTCTGAGAGTGAACTACTGTATACTGTATATGCAAGTATGAACTGTACCGGTGGATATTTCTCTCAGTCCAAATCACTCTTTTTTGCTTTTCCTCTTTGATCTAAAGCAGCAGCGCATGATGAAGAATTTGGCCATTTTAAAGCAGATGTAGAGGACTAGAGTCAGGACAGTGGTAAGAAAAGCGAACACATCCAGACAGTGGTACTGATACCAGGTCAGGTTGTGGGCCTCCACACGCAGGTGTTTTGCACCTTTATTGCGCATGACGAACTCAATCCAGAACACAGACTCATCTAAAGGCTTCATTGGTCTGTCGTGATGAATCCTGGACAAACGCATTGCATTCTCTTTATACCTGCGGAGAAACAGAGCATCTTAGTCCAGAGATCTGCAGTGTTATGCACTGATAACAGAGTAAATCAGATCATATGAGTGACTTACGAAGGGTCATTAATGACTGTATTGAGTTTGTCCACCAGTTCTTGTGGCTGCATGCTCTTAATGCTGTCTACTACAACAGCAGCACCTCTGGTGGTCATATGAACCATATTATCAGGCTGGTCACCAAACAAGGGGATGCCGACCATCGGGACACCATGATATATGGCCTCATATATGCCATTAGTGCCCCCGTGAGTGATGAACGCTCTGGTTTTGGGGTGGCCTGATTGAGAAAAACAGATCAATTTGTCATTAAAGTAAATTACAAAGTAGATCAACAAACAGTGGTGAAATGACCAAAAAATCATAATCAAGTAAAAGAACCATTACTTGCCAAATAATGTAGAGCAATTAGAGTAAAAATATAGAGTGTATTGAGGTTAGTCTGTCTGTGATGCATGATTAGATTCTACTTAGTCTACTTCACCCAGTCACAAATGTTAATACAAACCCAGTAAATCATTCTGAGGCATCCACTTATAGATTCTAGTGTTTTCACCAAGAGTATCTGGTTTCTCTCCACCGTATCGCCACAAGACCTGCAACACAGTTACACAAACACACTCTCAACTGATCATAGCAATGAATAAGAGACTATAGACAAACACATGTAAAGATTTAACATGACTTTTTTCATTTCAGTCCATTTATTTAGAAGAAGTGTTTAATCTATGATGATACTTGCAAGCAAAGGCTGTACTGTTACCTTCTGTGGTATCTGTGCCAGTGCAGAGGCGATTCTATTGCTCATCTCTTTGGGCACTTTGTCTATCATAGACCCCAGTGTGAAGACCACGATCCCATCATCCCCTGAGCTCTGCACAAACTCTTCCATGTCCTGCACAACAACAAAAACACTTAAACTAAAGGTGTTTAAAGTAATTCCACATGTTTTATGAACAGTTTGTAATATGCTGGGACATGTACATCCCCAAATCAGAAAAAGTTGGGACAAATAAAAAAGAAAGAAGTGATTTCTAAATTTACTTTGACTTTTATTTAATTGCAGACAATACAACATAACTTTTTAACTTGTTCCTTATGATTTATTTATTTATTCATTTCAAAATAAACACATATTCAAATTTTGGTTATTGCAACACATTTCGAAAACAATTTGGAACATTAAAGCACTTACCACTTCATGATGTTGCTACTCCTTTTCACAACTCTTAAAATACGTTTAGGGACTAAAGACACTAAGTGATGAAGTGTTTCAGGTGTCATTTTGTCCCATTCATTCTGCAAACAAGTCTTAAGGTGAGCTACAGTACGGGGTATTCACTGTTGCATTTGCGCTTCAAAATGCGGCACACATTCTCTATTGGAGACAGGTCAGGACAACAGGCAGGCCAGTCAAGTACCTGTATCTCTTCCTCTGCAGCCAGGACTTTGTAATGTGTACAGAATGTGGTTTTTCGTTGTCTTGTTAAAATATACATGGGCGTCCCTGGAAAAGAAGGCAGCATGTTGTGCTCCAAAATCTCTATGTGCTTTTCAGCATTAGTGGTGCCATCACAGAAGTGCAAGTTACCTTTGCCAAGGGCATTGACTTAAGCCCATACCATGACTGGCCCTGGCTTTTGAACTTGTTACTGGTGACAGTCTGGATGATCGTTTTCTTCTTTGGTCACGGCATCTATTTCTCCCAAAAAATACATGAAACACTGACTGATTCATCTGACCACAGTACACATTTCCATTTTGTGATGGTCCATCCCAGATGCCTCTGAGCCCCTTGAGAAGTCGATGGCACTTCTGGACACTGTTAACATAGGGCTTTCTTTTGGCGTGTGGTGATATCGCTTATAGATGAATGACGATTCTTGATGCAGTGCCACCTAAGGGATAGGAGATCACAGTTGTTCAGCTCAGGCTTGTGCCCTTGTCCTTTATGTACTGCAATTCCACCAGATTCCTTGAATCTCTAGATCAGGGGTCACCAACCCTGTTCCTGGAGAGCTACCTTCCTGCAGAATTCAGTCCCAACCCTGATCAAACACACCTGAACCAATTAATACTACCTAAAGCAGCACTTGATAATTACAAACAGGTGTGTTTGGCCAGGGTTGCAACTGAAATGTGCAACAATGTAGCTCTCCAGGAACAGGGTTGGTGACCCCTGCTCTAGATTATGATATGCACTGTTAAATATGAAATATCCAAATGTTTTCCTTTCTTTCTTTGAGGAACTTTGTTTTTATACATTTCAATAATTTTCTCACATATTGGTTGGCAAACTGGCGATCTTCTGCCCATCTCTGCTTCTAAAGGACTAGACCTTTCTTGGATGCTGCTTTTGGACCAAATCATAATTATAATCACCTGTTGACATCACTTGTTTCAAATCACATCATTATTTATCCAGTTTATCTGATTACTCACCCTAAGTTGCTCCTGTACCTTTTTTGAAATGTGTTGCAAAAACCAAAATTGGAATAGGTGTTTATTTTGAAATGATAAAATCATAAAGAACACATTAAATAATGTTTGTTGTATAAGTCAAAGTAAATTTAAAAATCACTACTTTCCTTTTTATTTGCATTTTCCATACTATCCCAACCTTTTCTGAATTGGGGTTGAAGAATATATTGCAGTTTTCTGGTAAAATAAAGATGGTTAATGAAATAGCAAAGTAAAAGTAATAATGGCAAGAAGATGTATTTTTTATTGAACCCAAACAGCATACGATTCAAGAAGAAATGACTCTTATGAGTTGTTGTTTTTCAATAAAGTGGATAAGAAATACTGAGTTAAATGAACATAATTCAGTCAGACTATCACAATAATATCATGTGACTCGCTCACCGAACATTACTTTCAGTCAAATAATGAACTTTTCTTGTACTTGTAGGCTTGCTTTGTACCAACAAAGGAAGCTGAATGTTAAAAACACACACACCTTGGGTAAAGGCTTGGCAGGGGTGCAGTGAAGCCCTCCGATATATTTGAAGTTGGGCACGAATGGCCGTGGAAACTCAAAATCCCAGTAGGTTCTGATTAACCAGATATCAGCTCTACCCATCATCTCACAATAGGAAGTGGACCGTCCTGAAATGAAGTGTGTTTGATAGTATGTAAAAAACAAATTCCCTTAATAATATGCATTGCTAAGGTCTTTCATTTTGCTAACTTACTCAATATTTAGATTTTTTCTAAATCCTCAGTTTTTAGATTTTCAAATAATTGTATCTCGACCACATAATACTCTGTCCAAACAAACTATACCATATCATATTATACCAAACCATAGCTTATCTATTCTGCTTTCAGATGATGATTTGGTTGTACTAATTGTGTTTGTTTAGCTAATAGAACATACCCAAAACCCTTTTATCTTGTAACTTTAAATATATATCTTACATTCTGCGCATGCTATTTTTTAGACAGGTCAGTTTATTTTTATTTGGAAGCTTCACGTTACTCACCAAAATATTCTGTGTAATAGTTGTCAAATTTTTTCCACATTTGTTTAGAAAAGGTGTCTAGAGAAAGGTAGAAGAGCATATTAAATATTCGCTCAGTAAAGCTCATCTTGTCTGTGAGTTTACTCATGGCTCCAGGAACATATGATGGTGGAGCTGGTATCTGACCACACATGCGCTCTGCTGCATGAGCAACGGAGAATCTGAACGTGTAAACCAAGGGAACATTCAGCTCTTCAGCCACAATATCACTACATGGGTACATTGGATCTGACAGGACAACGTCAAACTTTCCTTTCTTCAATTTGTCCATCAACTCTGGAGATTTCAGAATGCCGTCACAGTAGGATAAACTCATATCTTGATGTCTGGAACCAAGCTCAAAGAATTTCATTTGAATCTCAAGCAGGTTTGAATTCTCCAACTCAAACACTGAGAAATGCAGAACTTCATCTAAGAAATCTTGCATGTCCTGTGCAGATTTGGACACACTGAAGTGCTGGTAGGAGAAGCGATCCGATTCTTTGGCTTTCATAAACAGAGCGCCATCAGGAACCAGCACTGTAACATTGTGTCCCCTGTCCAATAAAGTGTCCAACACAATCTTTAGATTAATCCAGTGGCTGCCCTCAGTATACCAGACTAATATATTCCCACATTGTCCAGCGCTAAACACAGTGAGCAGAGAAAGAAAACAGACCACGAGTCTCATGCTTGCGAATGACAGAGTATGAGATTATCAGTGTTCTTCTTGAACATGTACTGCCTGGTTTAATTTTTAAGCTAATATATACTGTGGATTTCAACAAGTCATGGCGCATGGCATAAATCAATAAAGTTTTAAGGTAAAAGGTTGGAGGCCAAAGGGAAAGGTAATGAAAGTTCATACTCATAGACCTATAATCCCTTCTGGGGGGTAAAAACATGTGTACAGTGAAAACTTTAACCCAGTTTTATGCAATAGTTTTAAACATGTAAAGCAAACTAATATAAAAGGTTGATGTCACATTTTTAAGAAGGGGGACCAGATGGTGTAGTCCAACTATAAGGGGATCACACTCCTCAGCCTTCCTTGAAAAGCCTATGCCAGTGTCCTAGAGAGGAGAATCCAGCTAATAGTCGCACGTTGGATTTAGGAGAAACATTGCAGATTTTTGTTTAGGCTGTGAAACACTGGATCAGCTCTGTAGTCTCTCTACTGTGCTTGAGGGTTCATAGGAGTTTGTCAGACTAGTTCACATGTATACTTGGAGAAGGTATTTGATTGTGTCCCTTGTGGTATTCTGTGGTGGGTGCTCTGTAAGTATGGAGTTGGAGGCACTTTGTTAAGGGTTGTCTGATCTCTGTATTACTAGAGCAAAAAGGGCAAAAAGTCGGACGTGTTCCTGAACACGTTGGACTCTGGGTTTGATTTTGGGGCACAGAATTTGCAAATGATATTTTCTGGTTGGCTTCATTGGACCTGCATTGAGGTCATCATGTTAAACTGAAAAAGGAGGCTTGCCATCTCCAGGTTAGAGGAGGCATTAGCAACATTGTTCATGTTGATTTCACACTTTGAATATACATGTGAAATGTAAATATAAAATATTGCATTTTCTTTTAGCACATGCAAATAATTTCCTTAATGTTATTATTTTTTTTTTTTGGCCAAAGTGTTAACAATGTTGGCAAATAAATATGCAGAAATAAATTTTACCCTGTCTGTTGGACTAGAATTCGCTCTTTATCTCACCAAAATTTTCAGTGTAATTGTTGTTGTTTTTTCCAGGCATAAATAGTCTTGAGATTAGAAGAACATATAGCAGTTTCTGTGAGTAATCACTTACATTTGATCCTTTTTCTTGCGCAACCTTTTTTTTTATGGCTTTAGATCTTGTGTAAAGCAAATATTGAAGATTATGGGCTCTTTTATGGTACATTTGTTTTCCTTTTCTGGAGGTGGACAACTGTAAAAGCATGGGGGCGGGGCGCTATCACTATAATTTGGCCTATATCTGATATTAAGGCATGGATAAACTAGGGTGGCATTTGACACCCTGAGAAAAAGCATTGGCAGTACTGGAAACCAAGTATATTAAAATATAAATCAGTTTTCTCGCATCACTTTAAGGACACAAAATACATAGTGCAAAGAACGATTCATGAACTGCTTTTAGTCAGTCATGCAGCCGCAGTCTCCATGTTACCATATATTCATTCATTCATTTTCTTTTCAGCTTAGTCCCTTTATTAATCTAGGATCGCCACAGTGGAATGAACTGCCAAGTTATCCAGCATATGTTTTATGCAGCGGATGCTCTTCCAGCTGCAACCCATCACTGGGAATGTTGCCATATATAGTCATTATAAACATTGTGTCATTGGACTTTTAAAAATAGTACTAATACTGATTAATACTAAATTAGGTAACACTTTACCATAACAGTACATGAATAATGATGTATTAATATGTAAACTAAACATTACTTTATTATGAATTAATGATGAGTTAAGGTATGCACTAATTATGAATTAAATTTAACTACAACATGAGTCACATGAGTTCATGTGTAAATAACGACTACCTTAATTACTTGTTAGTTCATGGTTGTTTGTTAATTAATGTATTAATTACCACATTAGTTTATGCTTAATTTAACCATGATGAACTCATGATATGTTAATGTATAATAATGTTGAGACTTTACTTGGAGGGTCACATCATCATTAACCAATTCTTAACTACTCATAAACTCCTTATGCACGTCCAACTAGTGAGTTTACACTGAATAACAATAGAGAAGTGTTCTGTCAACATCAACATGAAGAGGAGTTCATAAGTAGTTAAAGGGCCATGAAACCCCCTCGTTTCAGCAGGGTGTTTTCACACCTCTACTTTGGAAAAAGTCAGAAAAGTGGGCGTGTCCAGCTCTGTTTAGGGGGGAGTGTCGGAGGAAGAAAAGCGGCTTGGTATGGGAGTGTCTATTTGGGCGCGCTGAATTTCAGAGTCAAAACACACACACCCACAGCGGACAATGTGACTGTGTTTACATGGACATCTGTAGTCGAATTATTTGCCAAATTATTAAATGGTGGACTTTAACTGCAGTTTGGCTCTTTCATTCAGGGAATTCAATAATGTCCCTCCCGACAAACGTGATATTTGATTCGAGGCGCTGCTCTAAGCGTGTATTTTTCATGCAATGTTTGATACCGCACGGCGAATGAGAGAAAAAAAAACTCAGCATTTCCCGTAAACTTAGATGCACACGGCAGGTAGCGTCAGAAAGCCGCGTGTGTTATTCCGGTCACAAAATCCAACACGAGGTTATAGTTTGGTTGTAACTGTTAGTGCTAACTTGTTTACACTCGGTGCAATAGTTTGTTTGATACGAATAAAATACGAACTGAATAAACAAAGAGCGCTGGTCGCTCACTTACCAAATCTGTAGAGACAGGACAATCACCAGCAACTAGAGCCGCGTCTTTATTTAGAGGAGACTACAAACTGGATCTCAGCGTTTGCAGATGAGAACAGCTCTCAGGTAAACAATGTTCCTCCTTAGACACGTAAGTTATTGTTGTCGAGCGTCGCGTACACTGTTAATCCACACGTGACTCCAGATGAGCTCTCAAAGAGAGAAAATAAAAACAAAACTTAACTGCAGCAAACAATAAAAGCAACACTTCACGCTTGTTTTGCCAACACAACGTGGCGTCTCTGTCATCTAAACACTATGACAGTAATGAATATTAATAAAGTTGCACAATACAGCGCGCTGATTGGTTTGAACCAAGCCTTACTCATGCATTAATGCAACACACTGTAAGACGTAATAAGACTCACTCTGGCACAGACGTCCAGTCTGCACGCTGGAATACAGGCTATTATGTCATGGCCGTGACGCAGCTTCAAAAATTCGTTTCAAACCGGAAGTACGAATTTGCTTGAAATAACGCAAAAACAACCAATTTACACTTTTTAGTGAAATATAGGTGTCCTAATAGTGTTTTTAGCAGTGTGGGACACATATACGACTGTCAACAGCTCAAAAAATGTGTTTTGGTGTTTCGTGACCCTTTAAGGATGAGTTAATAGTGATGTGTCCCTCCAAGTAAAGTCATGACACAACTATACATTAACAGCTCATGAGTTCATGTTGGTTACATTTAGCCTAAACTTAAATGTTAATTAATACATTAATTAACAACATGTACTAACAAGTAATTAAGGTAGTCGTTATTTACACATGAACTCATGTGACTCATGTTGTACTTAAAGTTAATTCATAATTAGTGCATACCTAAACTCATCATTAATTCATAATAAAGTAATGTTTAGTGTACATATTAATACATCATTATTCATGTACTGTTATTGTAAAGTGTTACCCTAAATTAATAATGTAATTTGTTGTTTAAGGAAGTAGGAAAATGGAGTTTGGAGTTAGCTATCCCCTAACTTGCTAGCAATATACACTATTTGAACCTGTTCTGTACATTTTCCAAGGGGTTAGCTTGTTTGTTTTTGTCATAGTAATATTTGGCAACACTATCAATGACACTTAAAGGGTTAATTCATCTAAAAATGAAGATTCTGTCATCATTTACTTCACACCTTCACTCATTCCAAACATTTAGGAGACTCTGATTAAATAAAAGAAGATTTTATGAAGAAAGCTGGAAACCTGTAAGTAACCAATGACTTCCATAGCAAGTCTTTTTTACTACTATGAAAGTACAAGGGTTATACGTATTCATTTTTTTTTAAATATAGGTGAAAAAAAACTTATAGAGGTTTGAAACCACTTGAGGGTTACTAAACAGCGAAACATTTATCACAGTAAAGAGACTATCACCTTGTATATTAATCCAGAAAAAACAAACAAAAAGCGCTCTGGGGTAAGTTCAAATGTTTGGTCGGTGCTCTTTGGGTAAGGGATTCATCAAAACAGCAACAAGAATCAGTCCAAGGCACTCAAATAAAGTGAAAAATTTTAAAAGCCTTTATTAAACCTGCTAGTTTTTAGAGATTTAGCCATGTGAATAAAGGCTTTTTAAATTTTTCACTTTATTCGAGTGCCTTGGACTGATTCTTGTTAGACTATCACCTTATTGGGCAAGACAAACACAATGATTATCATCATATTATCTATATCAGTGGTCAACAAACTTGTTCCTGGAGGACCGGTGTCCTGCAGATTTTAGCTCCAACCTTAATCAAACACACCTGAACAAGCTAATCAAGCTCTTGCTAGGTATACTTGAAACATCCAGGCAGGTGTGTTGAGACAAGTTGGAGCTAAACCCTGCAGGGACACCGGCCCTCCAGGACCGAGATTGGTGATCCCTGATTTATATAAAACTGTGTCAAACGCCATCAAAGCCACAGCATAATTACTCATACCACAGATCATCACAACAGCAATTAAAACAAAGACCAGGATGCAGCTTAATGTATGATATTTTATTAAGTGTAAATAGCTACATTTACACTGGAATAACACTTTGTGTGGTTATTTATAACCTAATTACGAGAGGATCACGTGCTTATGATTAACACAGCTGGCACCTTATTAGCTCTGTAATCTGTCCTATTAGATGATTACGGAAGCATTATGTAATGTAATGTAATGTAATGTAATGTAATGTGTATTTATATAGTGCATTTATTGTGTATGGCCATACACCCAAAGCGCTTCACAAACATGAGGGGGGTCTCTCAACACCACCACCAGTGTGCAGCATCCACTTGGATGATGCGACGGCAGCCACAGGACAACGGCGCCAGTGCGCTCACCACACACCAGCTATTGGTGGAGAGGAGAGACAGTGATAGAGCCAATTCGGTGGAAGGGGATGATTGGGAGGCCATGATCGTATGGGCCGATAGAGGGACTTTAGCCAGGACACCAGGGTTACACCCCTGCTCTTTCACGAGAAGTGCCATGGGATTTTTAATGACCACAGAGAGTCAGGACCTCGGTTTAACGTCTCATCCGAAAGACGGCGCCCACTGACAGTATAGTGTCCCCTTTACTTTTTACTGGGGCATTAGGACTCACACACACCTCAGGTTGAGCGCCCCCTGCTGGCCTCACTACCAACACTTCCAACAGCAACCCGGTGTTCCCTAGTGGTCTCCCATCCAGGTACTAACCAGGCTCAGCCCTGCTTAGCTTTAGTGAGTAACCGGTCTTGGGCTGCAGGGTGATATGGCTGTGGCTATAAATAACCAGAGTTTTTCACTCCAGTTTTCTTCGTCTTGAAGCTTCGCCCCTTCCACCCCTACTTCCTCCGCTTTTTTTCCGATAGGGCGTCACGGTGGCCCGGTGGACACGGTTGAACACCGTTGGTCCAACCTCCTATCAGGCCGGTTGGCGTTTCTGTGCAGAGTTTCCATGTTCTCCCCGTGTTCATGTTGGTTTCCCCCGGGTTCCCCAGTTTCCTCCCACCCTCCAAAAACAAACCATAGCCAATCGACTAAAACAAATTATCACCCAAGACAACCTTAGTTCGCCCTTCTCACACAGCGACAAGCAGGGGAGTTCTCGAGACCTACCTGAACTCGAACTGCCCTCTTGCCCTTCTAACAGGAGGGAGCCCCGGGCTCGAGGATATTACGAGCTCAGGGCTCTCTCCCGGGACAGCATGCCAAATACGCTTTATTCATCATCAGCTAAGTGTGAACTCTTTAAAATAAATATTCATTTAACATTTATGTAAATCACAGTGCAGGTTGTCATTCATCCATCATAAACACAATTTTTATAAAAACACCAAACAGTATTATTGTGTTGCTGCATGAAACAAAACTACATGAATTTTATTTGTCGTCATCAATGCAGCACGATTATTAACAATCTCTCCACCAGATCTCATCATTTTCAAACCCTGGCAATAGCCATGCAAACAACCTTATGCTTTTCCACAACTGAAGCATGATACTGTAGTTCATTGATGAGATGAAATAAACTGAATTGTTGTATTAGGATTTTTAAAAAGACAATACAAATATTAATATTGACTAGACCTAAGGATTTCTCAGTGCTTCTTGAGGTAGTTACTCACTAGTTATAAGTAGGCCCACACGAAATCTGCGCGCAAAGAATTCTGCAGATTTTTAGCCCATCATTGATTCATTTACATTTACATTTAGTCATTTAGTCATTTAGCAGACGCTTTTATCCAAAGCGACTTAGAAATGAGGACAAGGAAGCAATTTACACAACTATAAGAGCAACAATGAATAAGTGCTATAGGCGAGTTTCAGGTCTGTAAAGTCTAAGAAGGAAAGCATTAGTACATTTTTTTTTTTTTTTTTTGAGTACAGTTAGTGGTATATCCAGAGAGGCAATTGCAGATTAGGAAGTGAAGTGGAGACTGTTTATTTCTGTTTATTTACTGCTGTAGATGTGCATAAATTTATATTCATTCAGTTTTTAAAATTAATTTCAGTAATATTATTGACTAATATGAAAATATTTATCTGATTTATTTACAATATAGTTTGTAAAGTAATATTTTCTGTCTTTTAGTCGATATATTATATGGGAGACTTGCTTTGTTTTCCAAATAATGTGGATCTACTGTAATTAGATTTGCATTGTAAACATTAAATACAAGTTAAAACGGTATTGCTTTTATTTTTATATATGAAGGTTATAGTTCTGATACTCCCAAAATCATTCCGCATAAATCCACAGATTTTTTACCAAAATTCTGTGCAGAAATAGCAAAAAATGTCTGCAGATTCCGTCTGGCCCTAGTTATAACAAAACAGCAAAGTTGTCAAAGCTGTACATGTATAGCACTTATTGAAAAACATGCTTTTCTTGCCAACACATAAATCATTTTCTAGATCCGCCCCTGCTACTGTTATAATATGTACATTGTAGTGTCCAGATGGTTTAATGACTAATTCTAAAAGACACAAAAAAACTTACTTACATCTTCGAATATTCCTATGCTTACAAAAACAGCTATTAGCAATGAGAGGAAACATAAAAGACGACAGAGGCACCTTCCACAGAGAGTTCGAAGAGGACAAGAACGATGTACTGAAGTGGGTCAATTTTCTGCTGACCACAAAGGAAGAAATTGCCCAAATGACACTTCTGACCAACTATTACAATCGGAGACTGAAAGAAGCCTGGGAGCATTATCTTCAGAAAAAGATATTCTTTGCCAACTAGTAGCTATGACCTTGGAGAACAAGACTCCTGGAAGACTGCCCGAAGGCTGATGTAATACAAAAAATGCTTTGCTATGTTTGTATTTCAATGTATCACCTAGATCAGGGGTCACCAACCCTGTTCCTGGAGAGCTACCTTCCTGCAGAATTCAGTCCCAACCCTGATCAAACACACCTGAACCAATTAATACTACCTAAAGCAGCACTTGATAATTATAAACAGGTGTGTTTGGTCAGGGTTGCAACTGAAATGTGCAACAATGTAGCTCTCCAGGAACAAGGTTGGTGACCCCTGCCCTGGAGAGTGAACACAAAGGGATTTCTTCTATGTATTAACAGATATACTCACATATATCAAACTTTAGATATCCCCAAGTATATCAGACACTAATTGTGTATTTACTGAAAGAGATTTCTATGTATTAACAGATATCCTCAAGTATATTAGACTTTGATAGCTTAAAACAGGGGTCACCAATCTCGGTCCTGGAGGGCCGGCGTCCCTGCAGGATTTAGCTCCAACTTGCCTCAACACACCTGCCTTGGTGTTTTAAGTATACCTTGTAAGACCTTGATTAGCTTGTTCAGGTGTGTTTGATTAGGGTTGGAGCTAAAATCTGCATAACACCGGCCCTCCAGGAACAAGTTTGATGACCCCTGGCTTGTCAAGGCATGCCTGTATTCAAGGCTTGAATACTGTATAAAAGGCTGGTGTGGACAGACCAGCAGCGCGCTTAAACTGACTTCTGTATACTGAATGTCTCAGGCCCTTTATTCTCAAAGGAGGATAAATGTTTTTGATTTGTTATTGTGATTTTATTGTGATTGTTTTATTCTTCTTTTTCACTGGACTTAACTTATAACTAAAAGTGAATTTTATAAATTTTCTTCACTGGAGTGAACATTGGCTTCATTTGCAGAACCCATCAAGATACCTTGTGTGGTAAGGTACGAATCTAATTTATTCCTTGTGGAGGAGTCCATCTATTAGCCCAATGACGAAACTAACAGCATGGTCGAAGGTTTAATGCATGTAAGCCTTTTCTAGTGCTTCTGAAAATAATTGTATTATTTATTAGAATTTATTTATATTCGTTTTTTAGCTCCGAATTCAATCTGACTCCAATTTGAATGATCCCAAAATTTAGATTGTATTTCTAATTGTAAGAACTGATCACATTCATCATTTATGATTTAATTTAGAGTTTTGATATTTTCTGGGGTCAGATATTCTAAATTGTATGATCATTTGGGACCAACATCGCTCAGAGTTCCACGCCCCGCGCTTTTTCTCACGGACAATATGTCGACACCCTAAAAATAGTCAGAGGATGCAGGATTAACTAATATTCAAATAGGCTGGTTGCCTAAGGCTCACCTAGTCCTAAAAGAATAGATCCTTTAGCCAAGCCCATGCAACTCGCTACTTTCAGTGGTTAGATGATTAAAAGGTCTACATGTTATCAAATGCGCCTATCAATCAAAATCTAATTTATGCCATACTATAAAGGTAGCGAAGACTCCTCGTAATCTACTGGATACAATGAATTCGCAAAACTCCAGAATTTATCAAAACTTAACATTTTATTTGTCAGGTAAAATTGTATTCTGCCAATTACATAATAAATCATCAGGAAGTCAATTCAGAGATGAGACTGTAACAATACAGCATCCATTAATCAAAGAATTATAGATGCATACCTGACCAGAGAAGTACATTGCAGCATAAGTCTCAGAGATGCTGCAATGGGGTGTCTTTTTACTAGATCCCCCCGACCTATAGCACATCTTTACCTTGTATACTCAAGTCAAAACAAACAGCCATAAATTCAAGACAATAGAAGTGTCACAGAGACCCTGGCCTAGTGAATTTGAGGAGTTAACCATCTCTGAGGAGGGAGAGCATCTTATCAAGATCTTATAGAAGTCAAAAACCAAATCAACATATACCAGTGAAATATTACTGTAAAATTAAGACCACTTTACCAATCACACAGAGACATGTAAAATGATACCAAACATGAATATAGTGCTGTAAGATACATCATATTAAAACCTTGAACATTTTATGTGAAATGTGCTCTGATCAGAAGGTAACATAATTGTCAAGAAGGGGGGCTTGAGGTGAAAGGAGAAGGGTGACTTTCTCGCATTACCCCCTGCTGATGTGTAGCTCTGTTCCTCCACACTGAAAAAAATGATTCAAAGATGATTCCTTGGATTTACTAAAAATTTTTTACGTTAACTGTTGCAAACAATTTATTTGGGCTGAATTTAAACAAACAAATTAAGTTGAACATTATTAAATTTAATTTGTTTGTTTAAATTCAACACAAATAAATTGTTTGCAACAGTTTTGCATGCAACACTTTTTTTCAGTGCAGCCTGTGTTTGCATTGTCAACAGTGATTTGAATAGAGCAGTTGAACAGCTGCTTTTCTGATCTTCTTAGATCACAAAGGCTATTGTTGTATTGCATATCAATTCTTATGGTCTTGTTTCATGAAATTCCATAACAGTTCTCAGGGTCTGCTATTCTGGAATCTTACACTTGAACAACCTTGCAATATAAGGTCCTAAACAAAACTCTAGCTAAGAAATAAAGCCAAGAGAAGATTCTGGTTTCGTTGTTAAATTAGGGTATTAAATAAAGGCATCCAGTACAACATTAGTATTTTACATTGGTTGCTGAAATATAAACACTAATACGTTATTAATAACAAAGTATTGAATTCGATTTTATATACTGCTTAATTCCAACAAACTGACAGGACTTAAAATTAGACCAAATTTCACAATTAGCTAATTCTATCCCATTTGTTTTTAAGGAGGGATCACATTTTTCACAGTCTATGAAACAATGCTTTGAGACCACCAAAGCCTATACAATAAAATCGGGCCTTAACATTCATTTATTGATTACTGTTGTCACAATTTAATGATATCTTTTTCCCTGTGCCTTATGATGCTTTGAACAAACTACAGGAGTAATTTACAATAAACTGTACACAAACAGCGAAGTGTTAATGTATTGTATAATACAAACACTGTGGATGAGCAGTGTATAATGAACTCTAAAGAGCTTCAGCCACACAAATCCTCTTGATTTCACTCATATCACATTCATATTCCAAGCATAACACTGCTTTCATTACAGATAAAAATAAAACACAAAGTTAACAATTAGGGGTGTAACGATTTATCGTTGTACGATTTATTGCGATGCAAAAATGTCACAATATGCATCGTGGCGTTATGATGATTTGATTACGATATGACGTCCGTTTTCTCTTATCAGTTGAGCTGTTTGCACGTGAGCTACGTTCCACCTGCTGTAGCATGTGAGTTCAGATTGCAGCAGCAGTAATGTTAGCAGACCAAGATGAGTGGAGTTGAAATAAAGGATGGCCCATCCTCTCAAAATCAGACGTCTGGCAACATTTCGGTTGTACAGTCATTGCTTTAGACTCGTCCGCTTCTTGACACGCATACTGGGACAAACATAGCCTAAGTTTTAGTCTTCACAGTGATTTATATACTTTGCACAGCGACATGGATACCTCCTAATGGTGTTGAAAGAGTCACAGACTGTATTTATAAGGTACAATTCACCATAAAATATCATTCTGTCTTCATATAATGATGTATTGGCGGCTGCAAAATCACACATGACGTGAGCTGACCGTGAGCTGTTACTACAGAGGGCGGACTATAGCCCCTTTCACACAGTGATACCGGTAAATATCTGGAAAATTTTCCGAACGACTTTACCGGTATATTCAAAAAAGCGCTGTTCACACAGGCGAGGACGTTACGGAAATTTTCCGGAAAAGAGCATTTACACATCCATTCCAAAATACCGGTAAATTCTGACATCATTCACCACAAATGATCTTTAAACGGCTGCGCTTGTATTTGTAAACATTTGACTAAATTACAAACTCTGTGGATGATCAATATTGTGAACAACTTTCGCAGGATCACTTTCGCATGTCGAGATGTTCATAATATGTGCGTGTGCAGGCGCTCACAGGCTGTTTTACAGGCACACGCAAAGCTTGAAGGTAAACAAACAACAGCTTATCATAAGCATGTCATCGATGATTATTTACACAGTTGGCATTAAGAAGAACATATAAACGTGATCTGACTAATTTCTAGCAGCTAAATGTGTCTGGAAAAATATTCAAAGGCTTTTATTCTCACAAACCGCGCGGACGTAAACGCGTCTGACTGTTGTGATTGGCTAAAGCAGACGTCTCACGTCAGCACGTTCTAGACGTGCACGAGCTTATTCCGGAAATCTTCCTTCTGCATTCACACAGCGCAGCATTCCGGCAAATTACCGGTAATGTTACAACTTCTCTTTCCGGAAAATAGCCAGAACGAATTTACCGGTATTTTCAAAAAGGACCCGTTCACACATACAACCTTTCCGGAAAATTGCCGGTAATTTTCCGGAAAGGTCTGTATGTGTAAAAGGGGCTTGTGATAGACGCGCGCGCGTGCTTCAGTGAACAGAACCTGCAGGTTGTGACAAACATTCAGTATTCAACACTGTGACTAACATTCAACATTCAGTTTGTGGAACAGAGTGATCGTTCAGGAGCCGCGTGGGAAGTATGAACAGCACTTAGCAGTGGAAATGAAACCGAAAGCGTGCACATTATTTAAATAATCATATCGCATTTTAGAGTGTTATGATTATGACGAGCATGAACACTTTTGAGTACAGAGGTACACAAAAATGCACGTCAACATGAGACACTTGATAGTGCCGACATCAGCGACACCGAAGAAATAGTAAACCTGCCTAAACCGCTGAAAAGAGCCACGACTGTCCTGTGTAATGAAAAGATGGCCACCCTGTCACTCATCATGCCCAACATGAAGACAGCCATCCATAAAAACCTCTCAGACAGACACACATAAGTTCAGGATTATTTTAAAGAACTGCTGATTACCTGGAAATGTAGAATTTTTTTTTTGCACACACAAAAAAGCAAGTGACCAAGCAAAGCCTTAAGCTCTTACTGTTAAATTTAATGGAATTGAATCATTTCAATAATATTTTATAAGAAGTTTTTAATTGTTTTATTCTCCAGAGACAGTCCTGTTTAATTTATTTTCTTAAAGAAGGTTCAGTTTAACAAGTTGAAACAAAAGAAATACATAAAAAATAGTTTACTTGGTAATTAAATTTTTTAAATAAAATTTGCATTTAAGTTTAATTTTCAATTTTTATTCCAAATATCGTGATACATATCGAATCGTGAACATTATATCATGATACACATTGTATCGTGAGCTGAGTGTATCGTTACACCCCTAGTAACAATACCTCTCTATTAGTTTTCACTACCCTTATGGATCATGTTTTATTCTCTAATCCTATCTCTCACCATAATATTAATGTATCAGTTGCCCTGACTAGATTGTGGCCCATATTAGTTGTAAATAGTGTTAATATGTTATTAATTATAACCCCAGTCAGGGTAAAAAAGCATATCGTAATATCAAGAATAAAACTCAAACCGAAACCTCTGGTTTTTAACAATCCAACTTTTAATAATTTGATCACATTATGATTCATTGATTTTCTTTTCAGCTTAGTCCCTTAATTATCTGGGGTCGTCACAGCGGAATGAACCGCCAACTTATCCAGCATATGTTTTACGCAGCGGATGCCCTTCCAGCTGCAACCCATCTCTGGGAAACATCCATACACCCTCATTCACACTCATACACTATGGACAATTTAGTCTACCCAATTCACCTGTGCCACATGTCTTTGGACTGTGGGAGAAACCGGAGCACCCGGAGGAAACCCACGCGAATGAAGGGAGAACATGCAAACTCCACACAGAAACGCCAATTGACCCAGCCGAGGCTCAAACCAGTGACCACTGCGTTGCCCACATAATGATGTATAAACTAATAAAAAAACATGTATCATAAATTACAGCCTCCAGTGCATTTGAGGTTCACACATCTTACAATCGCAGGTTCAAGGCACTGAAAAAAAAATATAGCCAATTTTACACAAAGTACAAACACAAAGGAAGTTGCGAATGTCCCGTGCATAAGCATAATTCAATGAATCACAATGATATTACAGAGCACCCGAAAATAGTAACTACAAAAGTGTCAAGTTCCAAATGAGAAAATGATCAGACTCTAATCGTCTATTCGGATTTAATGATGCATGCTAAGCTAAAATTTCTCCCTCCAGACACAGAGATTGGCTGAATGGATTCGAAAATGGTAAAACTAAACTGTTTAAGTCTAGGGGAGCTGTAAAACAAGCCTATTTAAAAAAAGTGGAGTGTTCCTTTAAAAGTGCATATTAGAAGCCAAAGTTTACCTATTAGTACCTAAAATACAAAAGTGTTTAAGTACCATCATGGACCCTTTAGGCACAAATATGTAACTTCTGGAAAAGTGTATTCATATTAACTCTAGCAATATCTGTAAATCACTCTTTCTTGCTTTTCCTTTTTGATCTAAAGCAGCAGCGCATGATGAAGAATTTGGCCATTTTAAAGCAGATGTAGAGGACTAGAGTCAGGACAGTGGTAAGAAAAGCGAACGCATCCAGACAGTGGTACTGATACCAGGTCAGGTTGTGGGCCTCCACACGCAGGTGTTTTGCACCTTTATTGCGCATGACGAACTCAATCCAGAACACAGACTCGTCTAAAGGCTTCATTGGTCTGTCGTGATGAATCCTGGACAAACGCATTGCATTCTCTTTATACCTGCGGAGAAACAGAGCATCTTAGTCCAGAGATCTGCAGTATTATGCACTGATAACAGAGTAAATCAGATCATATGAGTGACTTACGAAGGGTCATTAATGACTGTATTGAGTTTGTCCACCAGTTCTTGTGGCTGCATGCTCTTAATGCTGTCTACTACAACAGCAGCACCTCTGGTGGTCATATGAACCATATTATCAGGCTGGTCACCAAACAAGGGGATGCCGACCATCGGGACACCATGATATATGGCCTCATATATGCCATTAGTGCCCCCGTGAGTGATGAACGCTCTGGTTTTGGGGTGGCCTGATTGAGAAAAACAGATTAATTTGTCATTGAAGTAACTTACAAAGTAGATCAACAAACAGTGGTGAAATTACCAAAAAATCATAATCAAGTAAAAGTACAGAGAGTGTGTTGAGGTTAGTCTGTCTGTGATGCATGATTGGATTCTACTTAGTCTACTTCACCCAGTCACAAATGTTAATACAAACCCAGTAAATCATTCTGAGGCATCCACTTATAGATTCTAGTGTTTTCACCAAGAGTATCTGGTTTCTCTCCACCGTATCGCCACAAGACCTGTAACACAGTTACACAAAATCACTCTCAACTGATCATAGCAATGAATAAGAGATTACAGACAAACACATGTAAAGATTTAACATGACTTTATTTCATTTCAGTCCATTTATTTAGAAGCAGTGTTTAATCCTTAATGATACTTTGCAAGTAAAGACTGCACTGTAGGGATGATCTCTTACCTTCTGTGGTATCTGTGCCAGTGCTGAGGCGATTCTATTGCTCATCTCTTTGGGCACTTTGTCTATCATAGACCCCAGTGTGAAGACCACGATCCCATCATCCCCTGAGCTCTGCACAAACTCTTCCATGTCCTGCACAACAACAAAAACACTTAAACTAAAGGTGTTTAAAGTAATTCCACATATTTATGAACAATTCGAAATATGCTGCAGCATGGGTAATCTACTGCAGTTCTGGTGAAATAAAGATGGTAAATGACATATCACTGTGATAAAAAGATTAACACAAACAGCACAGTGCGACTCAAGAACAAATTACTCTTTTTTTATAACGTTTTTTTTAATGAAGTGGTTAAGAAATCTTGAGTTAAATGAACATAATTCAGACTATCACTAAAACATCATGTGACTCATGTGACATTACTTTCAGTCAAATAATGAACTCTTCTTGAACTTGTAGGCTTGCTTTTTTCCAACAAATAAGGCTGAATGTTAAAAACACAGACACACCTTGGGTAAAGGCTTGGCAGGGGTGCAGTGAAGCCCTCCGATATATTTGAAGTTGGGCACGAATGGCCGTGGAAACTCAAAATCCCAGTAGGTTCTGATTAACCAGATATCAGCTTTACCCATCATCTCACAATAGGAAGTGGGCCGTCCTGCAATAAAGTGTTTGATAGTATATACATTTCTTTTTGTATAGTATTCAGTATTTTGCAGCACATTATACTGTATGAACAGCTGTAAATTCTATATTTGACCCTGGACCACAAGCATTGTACAGCGTTATATGGGTCAAATGATTGATTTGTCTTTAATGCTAAAAGTCAAAGGATATTAAGTGAACATGATGTTCCGTTACCATACTAAACCATAACTTTTCTATTCTTCTTTCAGATTAATAAAAAATTACCCTTATGATTGGTTTTGGTGTTCATGGTCACATATTATGAATAATTTGCCTGTACTGAAGTTTAACATAATTACAAAACTGATTAGCTGAAGGAACAAGCCTAAAACCTTTCATCTGGTGACTTAAATTTTTTAAATGATTCAGACTCAGTCAGACACAAAATAGACACGTCAATTCATTTTATAAAAATAAATAATAAGTTCATATTAATCTGACCGGTTAACAAGTTAATATTCGATTAACCTGTGGTGGTTGTCGGTTGGGAAAATTAACCAAAATGAGTATCCCCACAGGGGACTGATACTGTTGCTCTCACTCCTAGACACATACTATAATCCCTTTTGGCGGTGAAACATGGGTACTGTGAAAAATATAAGCCAACAATGCTTACACGATGCTTTTAAAAGCAGAAAGCAAAATAAAATAAAAAGTTGATGTCACGTTTTTAAAAAAGGGGGACCGGAGGGTGTGCTCCAACTGTAAGGAGATCATACTCCGCCTCCCTGGAAAAGCCTATGCCAGAGTACTGGAGCGGAGAATCCAGCTGATAGTTGAACCTTGGATTCAGGAGGAACTATTCATGGGAGTTTGCTCAGTCTACATGTGCTTTGTAGGCTTGGAGAAGGTATTTAATCATGTTTGAGGAACTTTGTGACGGGTGCTCTGGGAGTATGCGTTCGAAGGCATTCTCTTACGGGTTGTCTCTGTATGACCGGAAGAGGAATTTGGTTTGCATCGCCAGCGAAAATTCTGACGTGTCCTTGAACATGACTCTAAGTCTGGTTTAGGGAGTCATCTCTGCTGTTTGCAGATGATGTTGTCCTGTTGTCTTCATTGGAACTTGGACCTTCAAAATGCACTGTGACAGTTGAGTGTGACATGTGGGGGTGAGAATCTGCACTGGTGCTCATCCGAAAAAGGAGGCTTGCCATCTCCAGCTTAAAGGAGAGTCCTTGCCCCAGGTGGAAGAGTTCAAGTCTCTTTTAGATGGCTCAGTGCAGCAGCAGTAATGCAGTCAATGTACCGGCCTTCTGTGGTGAAGATGGAGCTAAGCCGAAAAGTAAAGCTCTAGATTTACTGCTTAATCCAAGGTCCTACTCTCACCTATGGTCATGGGTTTTGGGTCATGATTGAAAGAACCAGACCTCGGATACAAGCAGCTGAAATTAGCATCCTTTCCTCAGAGATAGGGTGAGGAGCTCTGTCACCCAAGGAGCCACTGTCGAAAGAAGCCAGTTGAGGGGGCTCTCAACCAAATATTACCCTGTCCCAATGAACCATACATCAATGGAAAGTTTATATATTCAGCTTTCAGATGATGAATACATCCTAATTTCCAAAAATATACACTTTTGACCGGTTTTGTGATTCGAGGTCACATGATAAATAATTAGTCTGTACTGAAGTATAAACTAGCTGAAGAAACAAGTACAAAACCCTTCATTTTAAATAGTAGTGTGCCTCTTGCATTCTGTGGATGCTTTTTTTTAAGCAGGTCATTAATTTATTATTTGAAAGCTTCCTTTTACTTACCAAAATATTCAGTGTAATAGTTGTGAAATTTCTTCCAAGAAAAACTGTAAAAAGCATCTATTGAAAGGTAGAAGAGTGTATTGTAGATCCGCTCAGTAAAGCTCATCTTGTCTGTGAGTTTACTCATGGCTCCAGGAACATATGATGGTGGAGCTGGTATCTGACCACACATGCGCTCTACTGCTGTCACAACTGTCTGTGACCACCTGAGGGCGCTGTAGTTCAACAGGACTCAGATGGAACTACAGCGTCCCAAAACACTACAACTCCATACTTACCACGCGCATACACCTGAACACATACACTGATCTGCTATTCACAGCTGTCTCCATTTCTGTTGATTATCTGGACTATATATTCCATCATTCCACCGTCGTTGGTCTACCTTGTCTTTCCTGTTCGAGTTTTCCCAGTAAGTCTTGTATGCCTAGTTCGTTGTTTCTTGATCTTGTTCTGGCATTTGCCTAATCTAGTTTTTCCAGTTATTGTTTCTGAGCCTTGTCTCTGTTTTAGTTTCTGGTTTTGTCGTTTGTTTGTTACTTTGTATTCTGATCACCTTGTTTGATGCACTGTAGATAAATAATCTGCTGCACTTGGATCCGCACCCTTTTTGTTTCTCTGTTTTGATCACGCTAAAACGTGACATCTGCATGAGCAATTGAGAATTTCAAGGTGGAAAAACCAAGGGAAGGTTCAGTTCTTCAGCCACAATATCACTACATGGGTACACTGGATCTGACAGTAGAACATCAAACCTTTCTTTTTTCAAATTGCCAATCGACTTTGGAGATTTCAGAATGCCGTCACAGTAGGACAAACCCATATATTGATGTCTGGAATAAAGATTGTAGAATATCATTTGAATCTGCAGTAAGTTTAATTACTCCATCTCAAGCACTGAGAAATGCAGAACTTCGTGTATCAAGTCTTGCATGTCCTGTGCAGATGTGGACATGCTGAAGTGCTGGAAGGAGTAGCAATCCGATTCTTCGACTTTCATAAAGAGCGCGCCATCAGGCATCAGGACTGTAACATTGTGTCCCCTGTCCAATAAAGTGTCCAACACAATCTTCAGATTAATCCAGTGGCTGCCCTCGGTATACCAGACTAATATATTCCCACATTGTCCAGCGCTAAACACAGTGAGCAGAGAAAGAAAACAGACCACGAGGCTCATGATTACAAATAACAGTGTATAATTATCAGTGATCTCCTTGAACATGTACTGCCAGGTTTAATTTTTAACCTAATATATAGATTTCAACAAGTCATGGTGCTCATAAATCAATAAAAGCTAAAAGATAAGAGGCCAAAAGAAAAAGGTAAAGCAAGTTCATACACATAGTCCTATAATCATTTTTGAGGGTGAAACAGGAGTACACTAAAAATAGATGCCAATTTTATGCAATAGTTTTAAAAAGAGAACGCAAACTAATATAAAAGGTTGATGTCACAATTTTAAAGAAGAGGGACCAGAAGGTGTAGTCCAACTATAAGGGATCACCCTCCTCAACCTCATTTGAAAAGCCTATGCCAGTGTCCTGGAGAGGAGAATCCAGCTGACAGTTGAACACTGGATTCAAGAGAAACAATGCAGATTTTGTCTAGGCTGTGAAACACTGGATCAGCTCTGTATGCTCTCTACGATGCTTGAGGGTTTATGGGAATTTACCGGACCAGTCCATGTATGCTTTGTAGACTCGGAGAAGGTATTTATTCATGTCCATTCAAGAATTATGCAGTGGGTGCTCTTGGAGGATGGGGTTAGAGCAGGGGTGTCCAAACTCGGCCCTAGAGGGCCAGAGTTCTGCAGATTTTAACTCCAACATGCCTCAACACACCTGCAAGGATGTTTCTAGAAAGCCTAGTAAGAGCTTGATTAGCTTGCCCAGGTGTGTCTGATTGGGATTGGAACTGATCTTTGCAGGAAACCGGCCCTCCCGGACCATGTTTGGGCACACCAGGGTTAGAGGCACTCTGTTAAGGGCTGTCCAGTCTCTTTATGACCAGTGCAGGAATTTGGTTTGCATTGCCTGCAAAAAGTCAAGCATGTCCTTGAACATGTTGGACTCTGGGTCTGGTGCGAGGACACAGAAAATCATCTCTGCTATTTGCAGATGATGTTTTCCTGTTGACTTCTTTGGACCTGGACCTTCAACATGCACTAGGACAGTGTGCTCTCAAGTGTGACGTGTGGGGTTGAGAATCAGCAAAAAGGAGGTTTGCCATTTCCAGGTTGGAGGAGAGTCCTTGTCCCACGTAGAAGAGTTCAAGTATCTTTTGAGAGTTATTCAAGAATAAGGGAAGGATGGACATGAGACTGACAAATGGCTCATGTCAAAAAAAGCAGCAGCAATGCAGTCAATGTATGGGTCTTCTGTGGTGAAGAAGGAGCTAAGCCGAAAAGTAAAGTGCTCAATTTACTTGTCAATCTGAGGTCCTACTCCTATGGTCATAGGTTTTGGGTCATGACTGAAAGAACCAGATCTCGGTTACAAGCAGCTGTAATTAGCTTCCTTTGCTGTGTGACAGATGTCAACCTCAGAGATAAGGTAAGGAGCTCTGTCACCCAAGGAGCCATTGCTCCTCCACATATCAGATGATGTATACATCTTAATTTCCAAAAATGTACTCTCATAACTGGTTTTGTGGTCCAGGGTCACATAATTAATATGTAGGCTGTACTGAGGTATGAACTGGCTAAAGAAACAAGAACAAAACCCTTCATTTTACAACAAAATTGAAGTGTGCCTCTTACAAGCAGATCATTCAATTACTATTTGACAGCTTCCTGTTACTCACCAAAATATTCAGTATAATAGTTATCAAATTTCTTCCAAGCAATAATAGAAAAAGTGTCCATAGAAAGGTAGAAGAGTGTGTTGAAGATTCGCTCAGTAAAGCTCATCTTGTCTGTGAGTTTACTCATGGCTCCAGGAACATATGAAGGTGGAGCTGGTATCTGACCACACATGCGCTCCATAGTGTGAGCAATGGAGAATCTCAAGGTAAAAACCAAGGGGACGTTCAGCACTTCAGCCACAATATCACTACACGGGTACATTGGATCTGACAGGAGAACGTCAAACTTTCCTTTCTTCAATTTGTCCATCAGCTCTGGAGATTTGAGAATGCCATCACAGTATGACAAACCCATATCTTGATGTCTGGAACCAAGGTCGAAGAATTTCATTTGAATCTGCAGCAAGTTTAATTGCTCCATCTCAAACACTGAGAAATGTAGAAGTTCATCCAAGAAATCTTGCATGTCCTGTGCGGATGTGGACACGCTGAAGTTCTGGTAGGAGAAGCGATCCGATTCTTTGGCTTTCATAAAGAGCGCGCCATCAGGCATCAGCACTGTAACATTGTGTCCCCTGTCCAATAAAGTGTCCAACACAATCTTTAGATTAATCCAGTGGCTGCCCTCAGTATGCCAGACTAATATATTCCCACATTGTCCAGCGCTGAACACAGTGAGCAGAGAAAGAAAACAGACCACGAGTCTCATGATTGCAAATGACAGAGTATGAGATTAACAGTGATCTGCTTGAATATGTACAGCCTGGTATAATTTTTAACCTAGAGTATGGATTTCAACAAGTCACGGCACTCATAAATCAATAAAGTTTTAGGTAAAAGGTAGAGGTCAAAGAGATAGGTACAAGTTCATAGTGTACACAAGTCCTATAATCTGTTTTTGGGGTGGGGGTGGGGGCATAGGACTGTTTGTATACATCTCAATTTCAGAACTGATTGGCTAAAGGTGTTAAAGTGCTACAACTCTGCACAGTTGGGAAATTTCTGGCTATAGACTACAACCCTGCTCACACTCTGAAATTTTAGCCACGATTTTGTCATCTGAGACAAACTTGGGAAATCCTAAAAGATTACTAAAATTCTAGGCTAAAATCTGTGATCTTTGATTGTTGGTTTAACACGTTCACTGACAGCTTAGAGCCTGTTGCAATCAGATTTTTCCTCAGATGAAGTTCTGGCAGTGTCAGAAGATTTCAGACACTTTCCAGCAGTGTGACAACAGATGCAATGAGCGTCAATCCAAGAACCAATAGGAGCTCCGAATTTGATGATGCAATCCATGCGACAATTCAACTGACTGCTGAAATTTTCAAAATCGTTTTATTACCTTCCTGATTTTATTATTGAGACACGGTTTGTGCAAAATTGCCGCTACAGATTGTCTACGTTTGCTGTGAGGAATCATTTCAGAATGTGGGATTGTGAAATTGTCACGGATGGATGACATCAAACTCTGGGTCATTTTCTTTCGTGTTTGGCACGTCTTTATTGTGGTTCAGTCTGACTTAATTACAGCTGAGGTCTTACAGTGTGACATTGGAGCCATGTTCCAGCAGTCTGACATACTACAATTGTTTAGGATTATAAAAAAGAAAAATGAAAAAATCCCACAGTGTGACACGGCCTTAACTGCACATGCACTCTCAAGGCTGATTAAAACTTCTGTGTCAAGTGCACGTGTATGCTACGGCGCAGCCTACGTGTGGACACATCGCCCTATGCCGTGGTTGTCGGCATCACGGACGTGCACCTCTCAAAAAATGTAACTACATGTCGCAACGACGCGTAGCGCAAGCTCTGTGATTGGTCAGCTTGGTAGCGCTAACGAGTTTGGGCGGGACCGAGAGCCGCACGAGCCCAGTGGAGTGATTGTTTACAAATGTGGAGTCCCGTGAAGGAGCTCCGGATGGAAAGTTTTGTTGCACGTCCGCCAGTTCCTGCCTCAAAATGAGTTTAAGCCACTTGTACATTAAGGAAGCATTCAAAAAAAACAAAACACCAGCGAAAAAACTCGACACAAAGGAGCATTAACACCTCACTGCCAACTAGCGTTTTGGAGGTGTTATTGCAGAACAACCCGAAACAGCGCGCAGAATTATAAATACACAGCTACGCGCGTTGCATGTGCCGTAGGTAACGCAGATCACTTGACGCAGAAGTATAAACCTGGCTTCAGCCATACACTCTCATGCTCTATAAACGTCTACACCTACCCCGCCTATAAACCCTTCACATTGAAGTCACATGTAAAAAAAGTGGATCTTGGAGCACACACTGGGTTCCCATTCGGAAGGACTCATTCATCCCTTTACCCCAATACGTCTGGAGGGTCTCTCTGAAGAGATTAGAGCATAGGAATGAGCCCTTCCAAATCATGGGGACCCAAAGTGTCCATCAGTTGTATCCTTTAAAATGGTTCATTTTGAATGGCACTTCCACATTTTGAGAACTTCCAATTGGAACAATAATTAAATTTGATTGTTTACATTGCCTTTCAGAAAGTGACATATCTCATTTAGAACAAACTGAAAGTTTAGTTTTATCCCTCATAAAACACACCTGATCAAACTAAATGAGTCTTCCAGGGTTGTTTGCAATCTACAGGTAAGTGTGTTAAAGCAGGGTGGAAACTAAAACTGCAGAGTAGTTTGACAACACTGGGCTAAAGGAACAAGACCAAATTATTAATTTGGTGACTAAATGGAAACGTCTCTTACATTTTGTGCATGCTATTTTTTAAGAAGGCCAATAAATTATTATGTAAAGCTTTATATTACTCACCGAAATAT
Source organism: Danio rerio (assembly GCF_052040795.2). Lineage (NCBI taxonomy): Eukaryota > Metazoa > Chordata > Actinopteri > Cypriniformes > Danionidae > Danio > Danio rerio. The sequence goes on along the minus strand of NC_141025.1, from coordinate 10,183,350 downwards.
TCAGTGTAATAGTTGTCAAATTTTTTCCAAGAAACACTGTAAAAAGCATCTATAGAAAGGTAGAATAGCATATTAAAGATTCGCTCAGTAAAGCTCATCTTTTCTGTGAGTTTACTCATGGCTCCAGGAACATATGATGGTGGAGCTGGTATCTGACCACACATGCGCTCTGCTGTATGAGCAATTGAGAATCTCAAGGTGTAAACCAAGGGAACATTCAGCTCCTCAGCCACAATATCACTACACGGGTACACTGGATCTGACAGGACAACGTCAAACTTTCCTTTCTTCAGTTTGTCCATCAATTCTGGAGATTTCAGAATGCCGTCACAGTATGAAAGTCCCATATCTTGTTGTCTGGAACCAAGTTCAGAGAATTTTCTATGAATCTCCAGCAGGTTTGAATTCTCCAGCTCAAACACTGAGAAATGCAGAACTTCATCTATCAAGTCTTGCATGTCCTGTGCAGATGTGGACACACTGAAGTGCTGGTAGGAGAAGCGATCCGATTCTTTGGCTTTCATAAAGAGCGCGCCATCAGGAACCAGCACTGTAACATTATGTCCCCTGTCCATTAAAGTGTCCAACACAATCTTTAGATTAATCCAGTGGCTGCCCTCAGTATACCAGACTAATATATTCCCACATTGTCCAGCGCTGAACACAGTGAGCAGAGAAAGAAAACAGACCACGAATCTCATGCTTGCAAATGACAGAGTATGAGATCATCAGTGATCTGCTTGGACATGTACTGTCTGGTTTAATTTTTAACCTAGTGTATAGATCTCAACAAGTCACGAAGTTTATAAATCACTTAAGATAAAGGTAGGAGGCCACAGGAAAAAGTAATGCAAGTTCAAACACAATCGTATAATAACTGGAGGGGGAACAGTGAAAAATAAAAGCCAAATGTATAAAAATGTTTTAAACAAGAAAGCAAAATAATATAAAAGGTTGCTTTTACATATACTCATTTATTAGAAGCTTATATCCACCATTTTATGGAGGGTTTTTAAGACAACTATTTAACGTTTTTCCTCTCTTGTGTAAAACTCTGCAAGTACTGGATTACATTCATATTAGTGTAAGTGCCTTTCTAACTAGTTCAGGCAGAGCAACATCAAACTCTCTTCAATTTTGTCTGTCATGGTATGCCATAGTATTTCCATATCCATAGCTGAACTAAGACAATCAGTGTCATGGTTACCAGCAACCGAGTCTGTGCTTCTCTGTGTCCTTCAACTACTTTCTGACAAACTCTTTACAGAGCATACAGATTTAACATGAAATGAGCCAGGTAAAGATGCTTTCCTAAAGCAGTAAACTGATAGATATTGCAGTTGCATATTTCATCATGACGGCAGCATCATGCTGTGGGGGGTATTTTTGCAACACAGGCTCTTTCTGAAAATGTAACCCTATAGACATTTCTGCGAATTATGTAGCCAGAAGTACGTATAGTTGCATTTCGTTTTTAAAACGAATGCTATGGGGAGGTATAATGCCGTTCTTTTTTGCGCTTACCAGCTGACTGCTTACCTCCAAATGGACGGCTTTCCCGCTGTTACCAGTTTGTCCAATTAGCTCGCCATGTATGTCGGCGGACTTGAGATGCAGGGAGGAGTTGACCACAACGATGAGGTTCGAGTCCGGTAAAGAATGGTTCCAGAAAGCAGGTAAGACAAAAACAGAAGCCAAAAAATAAAATAAACAAGTCAATAACAGGGTGAGAATGTGGTAAAATCTAAAAATGTGGTAAAAACCAAGTGAGGGCTTTCTTTTTCTGGATTAGTTTTTAAAACTGTCGGTTGGGTTTAGGGAAGTGGATGGGCAGGTCATTCGGTGCTTTTGAAAACCCTATTGGTTGGGTTTAGGGAAGGAGGAGGTTGAGTCAGTCGATCAGTCAGTCAGTAAGTCAGGCAACATCGGCCTCAGGTGGATTTACATGAGAAAAGAGGGCAGGAATGGCACTTGTGAGAGAAATTTGAGATCTCAAAAAGCATGCACAACGGCTTCTGGTGGATTTGCGAAAACAAAAACTGCAACAAAAAAAACATAGCTCCTGGGATTGGCACTCTCCAGAAATGTATATTGAGGTACGTTTTCAGAATGAGTCTGGGTTGTATTTTTTAGCTGCAGGGACAGGACGATTGGTTGCAATCGAGAGAAAGATGAATGCTGCCAGGTACAGCGATATCCTGGACGAAAACCTTCCCCAGAGTCCTCAGGAACACAGATTGGACTGAAGGTTTACCTCCCAACAAGACAATGACTATTCAGCTTTCAGATGATGTATAAACCTCAATTTAAAAAATAAATAAATTTATGACTGCTTTTGTTATTCAGAGACACATATTATGAGTAATTTGCTTGTACTGCAGTATTACATGATCACTAACTGTGTTTGATTAGATAAAGGAACAAGCCCAAAACCTTTCACCCGGTCACTTGAGATCTATCTCTTACATTCTGTGCATACTATTCTGGAAGAGGATAATTATTTATTATTTGGAAGCTTCCCTTTACTTACCAAGATATTCAGTGTAATAGTTGTCAAATCTTTTCCAAATGAGTCTATAAAAAGTATCTATAGAAAGGTAGAAAAGCATACTGTAGATTCGCTCAGTGAAGCTCATCTTGTCTGTGAGTTTACTCGTGGCTCCAGGAACATATGATGGTGGAGCTGGTATCTGACCACACATGCGCTCCATAGTGTGAGCAAGGGAGAATCTGAACGTGTAAACCAAGGGAACATTCAGCTCTTCAGCCACAATATCACTACATGGGTACATTGGATCTGACAGGAGAACGTCAAACTTTCCTTTCTTCAATTTGTCCATCAACTCTGGAGATTTCAGAATGCCGTCACAGTATGACAAACTCATATCCTGATGTTTGGAAAGAAGGTCAAAGAATTTCATTTGAATCTGCAGCAAGTTTGAATTCTCCAGCTCAAACACTGAGAAATGCAGAAATTCATCCAAGAAATCTTGCATGTCCTGTGCAGATGTGGACACACTGAAGTGCTGGTAGGAGAAGCGATCCGATTCTTTGGCTTTCATGAAGAGAGCGCCATCAGGCATCAGCACGGTAACATTGTGTCCCCTGTCCAATAAAGTGTCCAACACAATCTTCAGATTAATCCAGTGGCTGCCCTCAGTATACCAGACTAATATATTCCCACATTGTCCAGCGCTGAACACAGTGAGCAGAGAAAGAAAACAGACCACGAGTCTCATGATTGCAAATGGCAGAGTATGAGATTATCAGTGTTCTGCTTGAATATGTACAGCCTGGTTTAATTTTTAAGCTAGTGTAAGGGTATCAACAAGTCATGGAGCTCATAAATCAATAAAGTAAAAGGTAGAGGCCAAAGAAAAAGGTAAAACAAGTTCAAACATTGGGGAGAGGGGGTGACTTTTGTCTGTCATGGTATGCCATAGTATTTCCATATCCATAACTGAAGTCAGACAATGAGTATCATGATTACCAGCAACTGAGTCTGTGTTTCTTTGTGCTTTCTGACAAACTCTTCACCAAGCACACAGATTTAACATGAGCCATGTAAAGTGCCAATGCTTTCCTAAGTCAGCTTTAAAAGTTCAATAATTTTTCTGTAAAATAAAACATTGAAGCACACTAAGGCCCAATCACAATTCTACCCCTGAAGGCTGATCTATACTTCTGCGTCGAGTGATCGGCATGACCCAAGGTGCCTGCCTTGCGCGTAGTATCGCATTTATACTTCAGCACACTGTTTGTATACCTCTGCAATAACACTTCTGAAACGCTAGCTGGCAGCAAGTTTTATGTTCCTCTGTGTCGAGTTTCTTCGCTGGTGTTTAGTTTTTTCTGAATGCTACCTTAATGTACAAGTAGCTGATATTCACTCAATACAGGTAGGAACCGGCTGACGTGTAACAACTTTAAACATTAGTTAAGCACAAAACAACAGTTTCCATTTGGAGCTCCTTCATGGGACTTTACACTTGTAAACACTCGCTCCATCGCGATTGCGGCTCTAGGTCCAGTGAGGGCTATGCAGCAGTGCGAAAGCTGCGCCAGACCATTCGCATGTGCTTGATGCAAAAGTATAAATCAGCATTTACCCCAGGGGTGACCACTCCTGTTCCTGGAGATCTACATTCCTGCAGAGTTAGGCTGTTATCTTCAATCGCACCAGTCTTTAAATTACCAAGTGCTCCTAAAGATCCTACTTGGTTTAGTTGTTTTTGATCAGGGTTGGAGCTGAACTCTGCAGGAAGGTAGATTTCAATGACTGTAAAAAATATGGACGACGCGACAGCCCTTTTTCCCATTGAACGCCTTGAGGGCAAAACGCCTGCTTGACGGGCACAAACTGTCGCAAAAGACTGCTGAAATTGGAGCCTTGACATGCGCAGAAGGACTGTCTGATGGAGCCAGAGGAGGAGCCACGAAAATGAGCAGAGTCGAGCTTCCAACCAAACGCTTTATGTAAAATCAACTACGCCCCCCGAACTTCTCAGCATGCGTTTGCTGTCATATCAACACAAATGGATGTAATAACGTTAACAAATATGAGGGTTTTATATATTCAATCGTGCCAGCTCCGGGCCGCAGCGCATAACCTACTCGCGGCGTCGCGGGCTGATTCCGGCTCGCATGCAGCAGCGCCGGCTCGCTCGGCTGCCGCATCTGGCTCGATTGACTTGGGCTGGAATCGGGTAGTGAGTCCAGGCATCCAGAGTAGGTCCAGCAGAGGTAGTCAGTCTGAGCTCTGAGGGGTAAGTCTCCGGCAGGCAAGAATCTAGCCGGAACTGTGTTTTGCTATCTGGGTGGTTAGGCGTGTATCAGCAAACTAATAAAGCCCGAAAAAATCCCTGAACTTAGCGAATAAACAGAGTTCCACCAGGATCATGTATGTCAGAAACTATAGTTTACTGCTGAACTCATTTTGTCATGGTAAAATAACACAGAAATCGAGTAATAACACTTCAGTCTTCTGCTGAAGCTCAGACGCCGCGCTTTGAGAAACTGTCAATCACAGCTGTCAATCACGATGACACGCCCAGCATTAAATTACTGCTAAAAACAAACTGTTTACAAAAATGAAGATCTGCACCTATTTCAGCACAATAACCAGTGCCTTAATCGACCAGAACCATCTTTTGGGACATTTTATTGCAAGTGTAATTAATTTTTTCATTTGGGCTCAAGTCTCCTTCATTAACACGGAGGAGGCGGGCTTTATGACTTGTGCTGCAGCCAGCCCCCAGGGGGCGATCTAACGGCCGAGACCTTCACTCAAACGCAGGCTTGCGGCACACTTGGTAGATTTCCAGAAACAGGATTGGGCACCCCTGCTTTAGCCCTTCCCCTTAAGGCTAATTTATACTTCTGTGTCAAGCCCACGTGTATGCTTTGGCACAGCCTTTGCGCGGTTGCATAGCCCTGGCTGACGCTCACCTCTCAAAAAATGTAACTACACGTCACAACAATGCGTAGCGTAAGCTCTGTGATTGGTCAGCTTGGTAGCTTTGACCAGTGTAGGCGGGACCGGTGTGGTGTGGACCGGTGTTTACAAGTGTGGAGTCCCATGAAGGACCTCTAGATGGAAACTGTTGTTTTGTATTTACCTTATGATTAAAGTTGTTGCACGTCTGCCGGTTCCCGCCTCTGAATGAGCGACTTTGAGCTACTTGCACATTAAGGTAGCGTTCAGAAAAAACAAAACACTCATGAAGAAACTCGACATAGAGGAACATAACAACCTACCGCCGGCGTTTAGGAAGCGTTATTGCATAGCAACACAAACAGCACACAGAAGTATAAATGCATAACTACCTGCAAAGGTATGTCCTGTGGGTCAAACCAATCACTTAATGCAGAAGTATGAATCAGACTTTATTCCTACCCTCTGTGTTGCACGTTCAAGGAGTAAGGGTGTCTCAATTCTTTTTAGCTTGAAGGCATAGCGCTAAGCGGAATGGCTTGATAGCCCTTAAAACTGAAATTTTCCCGGACCACACTAAAAACCAACAAGTACAAAAATTTCCCAGAATACACCAGCTACAGCGGCAACATGGCTGTACAAGCAAGTCAAGAGATGCACACTTGAAAGAATTTTTTGGTATTATTAAAAAAAAAACAAAAAAAACAATCATATGTTCTAATACATTCATGATAATGTTCATGTTTTACTGACATGCTTTAAAAAAACTTTTTTTTAAAAATGCTAAATTTGGCTATCTATAATCCATAATAATAACTCCTGTATAGTAGTCCCACAACATACTTTCACATCTGACACTCGATGGCACTCGAGTACCAATGTGGTCATGTCATTAACCCATGAACATTTCCTGCTTGTTGTCAAACTATTTCATAACTGTAACAAGAGGCAATTCAATTATGATTTAATGTTAAAACGGCTATCATAACATGCACAAGCACAATCTTGACACAATCTTCAGATAATCTAGTGACTACCAGTCACTTGATGGCAAATTATTCTATGTCATTTCACTTGATATCATTTGTGTATTCTGCCTTGAACATTGTGGAGGATAGTATGCATCTGTGTGCAAGTCCAATATGAACTAAGGATAGCTGATGTTGAGCTGCATCTTCTTTTATTTAAAGGTAACTGTATAGTTACTAATGCAGTGAAAATCTGTTTGCTAATTATACACACATGAACACATTAGTGCATTGAATGACTACGTTTTTGTAAGCTAAACTAGGTTTTTGTAAAATGAGCATAGTATGAGATGATGGAATACGGTTATTTTGTTTCAATTTTAAACAGTCCTATAAACCTTCTGTATTTTTACAGAAAATTCACTGCCGGTATTTTTCCGTAAATTTAACAGATTTTTTTAACAGTGTAAATAAATTGAAGCTAAATTATAAATGTTGCGTTGATTGAACTAAACAACATAACATTACCTTTATGTAACTTACTTAAGTTTACTCAAATGAATATTCTTTCTTTAAGGTAACTTAACTCGGTTACGTGGAACCTGTTGACATAAAAAAGTTAATTAAAGCCAACATATCATTTTTTGAGTGCATGTACTGTATGGTTTATTTTTATACTGATACATTTCACCAAGGGTTAGGGTTAGGGTTACGCACTCATAAATCAATATATGAAGGTAAAAGGTAAAACCTAGAGAAGCAGGTTGATACACAAAGCTTAAACTCTTAAAAATGACATTAGAAAATACTTCTACTACATATTACCTTTGTGCATTTGACGTACCTTGTATATAACTCATTCATGGTTATGTAACCGGTCCCCCTAGATGGGTCATCGACTCTGTGCTGTGTCTAAAGCATGAATGACGTCAAACTTTAGGTGCTCAGCATCTCTTAATTCTGATATTTCTGCACAAATAGAGATTTTTCTATCAAAAGACAAGCTCACTCGTTAAATCAAGGTGTCCTAGGCATACATTCAGTATGAGAAGTTAACATACTGTGAAAAAGAGCATGTAAAAACAATATATATGCCAAAAGACTGACAAAAATGCTTGGACTATACAACGACATAAGTCCACAACTGGACATATATCCAGAACTGGTTATTTTGGCTTCTCCTATTAGCGTAATGTAACACAAACCCATCAGATGGTTCATACTCTTGTAAAGTGTACGGTTTAAAGAAAGATATAAACATCACAAGCTTTCTGCGCAGATGGATAGGCTTACACTGCAGTCTCAGCAGTGCAGCCCTCTATGGGACTAGTAACATCTTACAGCTGCCTTTCAATTCACTCACTGAAGAATTTAGGGTGGCATGCACAAGAGAAGCCCTGCAGTACAGAGACTTCAGGGATCAGAAAGTGTCAGGAGCTGGCATTGAGGACAGTGAGAACAGGGTGGAGGGCGGAGAGAGCAGTGGAGGTGGCGGAGTCATGCATCAGGCAGAAGGAGTTGGTTGGCACACTGGCAACAGGGAAAGCTGGCTTGGGATTTTCCCCAAAGACCCTAGTGGGCAAGGCCAGAGAAAAGGAGAGACACCAGCTAATCCAGGAAGAAGTCTGAGCAAGCCTACAACGTAAGATCACCTGGAAAAACATAATGTAGACAGACTTCCAGCACATCCGATTCCTCATCTAGGCTGTGTACTATACACTACCAAGTCCAGCCAACCTTCATGTGTGGGGCAAAATTGAGACTCCAGCATGCCAGTTATGCTCTGGTAGGGGATCACCAATTGAGCAGCTGTCCAAAGGCCCTGGCATGACCAAGTACTGAAGGTGGTGGCAGAAAGCATATGCAATGCCATCATCTTTGGAAGGTACCACCTTGCCCCGAAAAGAAGGATTGAGTATGTGAAAGCTGGGGGGGAACCCTTCCAACTGCAAATGTCAAGGCCGGGCCTTCTCCACTCAGCCCCTGACTGGCAGTTGCAAGTCGACCTGTTCCTACAGCACATAGTTACAACATCACTCTGATCAGACATAATTATCATTTCTGAGGCAACAAGACAGTTGATTATGCTTGAACTAACAGTGCTCTGGGAGGAGTGGATGGAAGAGGCAAATGAAAGGAAATACTCGAAGTACCAGGAGCTAGTAGATAAGTGCTGAGAAGGGGGCTGAAAGACCAACTGTGAGCCAATAGAGGTGGGCTGTAGCGGGTTTGCAAGGCGTTTATTCTGTAAAGTCTTCAACCAACTAGGCTTAGCAGTAGCAGCTAAGAAGAAGGCCATTAAGTCCATTTGTGAGGCTGCAGAGATAGCCTCAAGATGGCTTTGGATAAAGAGGGCTGATCCGATGGCTAATGGGATGCAAGCTGTGGTCTGATCAACCCCAGCTTGGTCACCTGGGCGAAGATGTCTGATGTTGAAAGACCCGAAACACCCAGTGACCCCAGGATACATCACTGATATTGCCAACCCAAGCTCATTCTGAAAACGTAGTCCCGCGGACGTTTCTGGAGACAGCGGAATACGTCCCAAGGGGTATGTACGGCCGTGTTTATTTTTTTTAAGCGAACGTTGTGGGGCGGTGTGACGCTGTTCCCTTTCGCGCTTGCCTTACCTCCTTGTGGAGGGCTTCCCCGCTGCAACCCGTTTGTCTCACCGTGTACGTTGGCAGGCTCGAGATGCAGAGAGGAGTCGAACATGGCGATCGGTTTCGAGTCCGGGGAAGAGCAGTTCCAGCAATCAGGTAAGACAAAAACAGAATCCCAAAAATTAAGTGAACGAGTTTCGTGACAGGGTGAGAACGTGGTGAAATCCGAAAACGCGGTAGAAAAAAAAAAATCGGGGCTTTTATTTTTTTGGATGGCTTTTTGTAAACTGTTGCTCGGGTTTAGGGAAGCAAGCGGGCGGGTGGGTCGATCGATAAAATTAGTTGGGTTCGGGGAAGGAGGAGGGCAGTCAATCATCCGGTCAGTCGGACAGCGGCCTCCGGTGGGTTCACGCGAGAACAGCGCGGTCGCGAACCGCACTCGCGAGAGGCGTCTGAGGTGCGAAAAAGCGCACAACAGCGGCCTCTCGTGGATTCGCGAAAACAAAAACTGCAGCCGTACGTACCCGCCGGGACGTATTCCGCGGTCTCCAGAAACGTCCGCGGGACTACGTTTCCACAATGAGCCCGGGTTGGATATTGCATCCCAGTGCATCTAGATCAGGGGTGTCCAAACTCGGTCCTGGAGGGCCGGTGTCCTGCATAGTTTAGCTCCAACTTCCTTTAGCACACCTGCCCGGAAGTTTTAAGTATACCTAGAAAGAGCTTGATTAGCTTGTTCAGGTGTGATTAATTGGGGTTGGAACTAAAACATGCAGGACAGGCCCTCCAGGACCGAGTTTGGACACCCCTGATCTAGATGATGTGTATTGGACAATATATATTAGTACATACTTGTATTTACAATGCTTTATTAATGAATCCTACACCATAATGTAACGATAAGTATATACTGGAGGTCAAAAATACAGTAAATAAAACATTTTGTAGGTGCTGGCTTAGTAAAAAACATTGTCAAAGTGGCTAGTTTTGCCACTAAAATAAGTAAATGGCACAAATGTTGTGACACACTATACACTACACACTTACAATACTCATTACACTATAGTCTATTGACTTTATAAAGTTATTTATTCATCCAAATTCTGAGTCTGACAGCCTTTTATCGTCAACTAATAAGGAAAGCTGTGCAAATTACACTCTAAAAAATAACTCAAGAGATCTGTTACCACTACATAGTTTAATACATTATTGTAACTTAAAAATTCAAAAATGCTGATTAGATTAAAACTTTTAAGTTGCCAAAATAATTTTATAAAGTTTTCAAAACAGGAAAATATTGATAATTACATAAATTTAAAAATGCAGGTAATTTAAAGGTAAACATATCTGTCAGTTGCTTTAAAACAATATTTAACTTGTAGCAACACAAAGAAATGAGGTTACTAACTCACACTAATGGAGTTCTTTTGTATTTTTAAGTCCACACAATAATGTTTTTTGTTATTTTTTACACTGATAATATGGGATAGTACATGTTTTTGTTTTGTAAAACAATGAAAATCTGTGGTTTAATACAAATAAAAAACTACCGAAAAACAAAAATGTTGTTGTTAAATGTACTTCTTACAAGCATGAACAGTAAATCTGAAAACAAACTAAAAATTTAGCAATTTCGGCTACTTAATTTATTTGTGGTTCTAAAGTTGAAAATGTGCATGTAATTAAGTGCATAACATTACACTGGATTTGTTTTCTAGTTGAAAACTAGTTGAAAAAACATTTTTGAGTACTAAACATATAGATTTGAGGTTTTTGCTATGTAAAAAAGCCTCTGATTGAAGAGGAAAATATTTGGCTAACATAATAAAGTTTGTTGTCTGAACCTCATTTTGTTAGATGTTGTCGTAACTTCAGTATATTAATGCAAACTGTTGCCTTAAATTTTTTTCTTTTGTCTAAACAATATTTTTTAGAGTGTAGGACACACCTATACTAATACCCCGCCCCAGAACTGTTTTTCAGGTACAATTTACAAGAGTTTGATTAAATAATAAAAGAGAAATCCACACTGGGCTTTTTTTCCTATTGAGCTCTGTATTTAAGTCACACAGTGGTGTATTTTGTTGTCAAATGATCAAGTTTCTGAGAAAATCTTGCCAAACAGGTTTCTGACAATAATAAAAGTGTTCATTTTGAATGATAATGCCTCTTTTATATATTCATACTGATTAATTTCAGTATCAGATGAATCACCTGGGTTTCCCCCACAGTCCAAAGATATGTGTTATAGATGAATTGAATAAACCAAATTGGCCATAGTGTGTGTGAGTGTGAGTGTGTATGGGTGTTTCACAGTGCTGCATTGCAACTGGAAGGGCATCCGATGTGTAAAACATATGCTGGATAAGTTGGCGGTTCATTCTGCTGTGGTGACCCCTGATAAATAATGTGACTAGGCCGAAGGAAAATGAATGAATGAATGAGTTAACTTGAAAATTACAGAATATTATATCATCCTCTTTGTCTGTGGCTTTTGGAAAAAAAAGCCTAAAGTTTATTTCATCCAATTACATTTACATCAGTGGTCTCAGACTCCAGTGGCCCTGAATTCCTGGAGGGGCACAGCTCTGCGTAGTCTAGCTCCAACCACCTCCAACCTAAGCTGCAGTCACACCAGAGTTTGAGAAATTCTGTCATACAGCTCTGCGAAAAGCGGCGGGATTAAACAAGATTATTAGACATTTAAAAAGCGAGCGATTGCTCCATATTTCAAATGTCTGTCCCGAGAGGTCATGTTTTGATCCTCGATTGGTCTTACGCAGTCTAGGGATGCAATTTCGCAGGTCAGAGTTTGAACTTTGCACCGCAGCAACCTGCAAAACTTGACGCATGACCCTGCGTTTCCGGTCTGACACATTCGCATGCGTATGAGTGGAAGTCTGTGGGAGGAAAAGCCCGGTGTGACTGCAGCTTTACACCTACTTAATAGTCTCTAGTAGTGTTGAACACCTTGATTAGTTGGATCAGCTGTGTTTGATTAGGGTTGGGGTAAAATTGTGCAGAACTGCAGCCCTCCAGGAAACCAGTTTAAGACCTATGATTTACATACTGCAGACAGAATACCCAAATTGTAGGACAATAACTTTGAGTTTATTTAAACAATAATAATTCTGGAGTAATTTCTGGACACTTAAAGCACTTTTCACACATTGGGGGAATCTCCTTATCCACCACCAAATAGTTGGTAAATTATTATACTATTATTATTATTATTATTATACATCTCTTCATCAAACCCAGATTAGAGATTTCTTTCAGATATATAAATAAAGTTATATATATATATATATATATATATATATATATATACACACACACACACACACACACACACACACACACACACACACAAAATAAGCACATCACATCATGGCATATATATATATGATGATGTGATGTGCTTATTTTGTTGTTTAAAAACTAAAACAATTAAATATATATATCATGATGTGATGTGCTTATTTTGTTGTTTAAAAACTAAAACAATTAAATTTACCGAATTGACTTTAATCACACTTTTTTAACACAATTTTTTTTACTATTAATAAAACCTTAACTAAGATGTGTAGCTCAATAAACTCCCAATTTGTTACTGATTATTTGATAGAAAGGTAGTAGTTGGGTTTAGGCATTGGGTAGTAGAACTACTGTAAAACTTTAAATACTTTATACATACTAATAAACAGCCAATATCTTATTAATAGGGAGGCAATAAGCCAATAGTTAATTGTGGGAACTGGTACATGAACTAAAATATTGATATCACTTTATATGCATATAAAGCACATTCAATTCAAGTAATCAATCATGCAATTAACTGATTAAGTATAATGTTTGGTCATGGTCTCTGCTTTCTTATAAATAGACACAGTTACTGACCAATAGGACTAGAGGTATTGATTTTATAAACAATATTTAAGACACAACAACCTGTTTTACATTAGTTTTTCATCTTATATAATGTAATTTAAAACCAAAATGCACAGTACTGAATACATAAACTATATTGATCTTTGTATCAGTCCAAATCACTCTTTCTTGCTTTTCCTCTTTGATCTAAAGCAGCAGCGCATGATGAAGAATTTGGCCATTTTAAAGCAGATGTAGAGGACTAGAGTCAGGACAGTGGTAAGAAAAGCGAACACATCCAGACAGTGGTACTGATACCAGGTCAGGTTGTGGGCCTCCACACGCAGGTGTTTTGCACCTTTATTGCGCATGACGAACTCAATCCAGAACACAGACTCATCTAAAGGCTTCATTGGTCTGTCGTGATGAATCCTGGACAAACGCATTGCATTCTCTTTATACCTGCGGAGATGAAGAGAAATGCTGTAATAATTTGCATACTGTTAATATGTGAATATTAATGAAAGTCAACTCACGAGGGGTCATTAATGACAGCATTAAGTCCATCCACCAGGTCTTGAGTCTGCATGCTGTTAAAGTCCATGACAACAGCAGCACCTCTGGTCTTCATATGAACCATATTATCAGGCTGGTCACCAAACAAGGGGATGCCGACCATCGGGACACCATGATATATGGCCTCATATATGCCATTAGTGCCCCCGTGAGTGATGAACGCTCTGGTTTTGGGGTGACCTGAATCAGGAGACAAACAAAAAAATGTAACAGCAGAGGGCGCTAGAGTTTCATTTAAAAGAACCTAAATGTAGTATTATATCACAAATTCATGGCATTGACTTTCCATTGGATCCAGAGATACATTTATTGGGCAATTATACAAATTCTAACCTCCAGCATGATCATGCTATTAAGCTTACTGAAATGTTAGTGACAATAGCTAAAACACTGTGTTGCTTTGAGATGGAAAACAGACATTGATGTACCAATTGGACTGTGGGTCTCAGACGTCTGCAACTGTGTAGTACTGGAGAAGATCATATTCTTTGAGAGGAAGGAGTGATTTATTTAAATAGATTTGGAATCCATTTTTGATTTATATAAAAACAATACATGATTCGATTTGACAAATATTTCCCCCATTGGTTTGCTGTACCTCCTCCCTTTTTTATCATTATTATTTTATGTATTTTTAATAATGTGTATGTATTACTGTAATTTATTTGTTGCTTAGTTTTGATGTTCTTGAGTTTAGAATTGGCACTCCTTCCAATGTTAACCAGTGTAATGACTTTAAACACTCTGTGAATGATCACATTCAAGTGTCTCCCTCCCAGGTGTGCAACCTTGGGGTACTTTTTGATGTGCAGCTCAGTTTTAACTCACACTTTAAACACTTAAATAAAATAGCCTTCTTTTACCTGCGTAACATTGCGCAGATTAGACCTTTTCTATCACGGCCTGATGCGGAAAGGCTTATCCATGCCTTTATCACGTCACGTCTTGATTTCTATAACTCACTCTTCAGGGGCTTAACAAGCTCTCTGAGACGTTTACAGTATATTCAAAATTCTCCTGCACGGGTTACAGGGTTGGGCATCGTTTGGGGTTATTTTGATACCGGTGCTAAATCGATACTTTTAAAATGGTACCAGTGCCAAATTGGGGCCTGAACCAATAATTTTTAGCCACAAAATTTTTTGACAAAAAAAAAACTATATGTATAGGGCCTATATATTATAATTGAACAATATAAATATATATAAATATATATTTATATAAATATATATAAATATATATTTATAATAAGTTTAAAGTAAGGATCATATTTTATATGGCTCAGTGGCTAAACAACACTTCCATGCATACAATACAAACTCATTCATACACAACAACACAGTCTACATAAGCTTTGCGTGGCTAAAATAGGTTTAAAATCTACCTGTCTAAAAGAAAAGCTTCAGTGGTGTCATCCTTCAGATCGTCATTTGGAACTGCATAACTTCATTTCCCTCCAGCGTGCAAAAGTAACTCTGATATTGATTCAAGGTTAAGAAAGTTTTGATTCTGCATTTTTGGCAGTAGCCCTATTAGAAACAATCTTTCTTTTCATGCATTCAAGCCCACTTTTCTTTCAGAAAGAAGTTCAGGGTGATGCAGAGTTTGCCTAATCTCTCTGTCAGCGGTAGATCCGTGCTTCACGGGTGTGCACGAATGACGTATCAGTTTGCTTAAAGAGGCTGCGCAGAAATTCAAATTCAAATTTCTTGACAGTTAGAGGTGCCTGTCGTATTTGAGTTATTCGTCGGTCCTACAATATTTAATTGGATGAACATATTTTAGTTTTACGCCTTATCGTGAATATGAAAATGCATCTAAATACATCTAGATCATTTACTTTAATCATTACTATTTGAAATACTATTTGAATTGGATGAACTAACTTGGTTGTGATGTATGAGTGTGAGTGAATGTGAGAGTTTATGGGCGTTTCCCAGTACTGGGTTGCAGCTGGAAGGGCATCCGCTGCGTAAAACAGATGCAGGAATAGTTCATTCCGCTGTGGTGACCCCTAATAAATAAAGGACTAAGCCGAAGGAAAATGAGAGAATAAAAATAAATTAAATACAATATATTAAATCTCAAATAATAATACAAACCTAATAAGTCATTCTGAGGCATCCACTCAAAGATTCTAGTGTTTTCACCAAGAGTATCTGGTTTCTCTCCACCGTATCGCCACAAGACCTGTAAAAACATTCACAAAACACTTTTAAAGTTTAATTTTCTTCTTCCAATGAAATGATCAAAATGCAGGGTTCATAATATATAGAAGGAAAATAAATATGTAAGGTAGAACTGTTTCCTTCTGTGGTATCTGTGCCAGTGAGGAGGCGATTGTATTGCTCCTTTCTTTGGTAATGTTGTTTACCATGGATCCCAGTGTGAAGACCACAATCCCATCATCCCCTGAGCTCTGCACAAACTCCTCTAAATCCTACACAAAGAAAGTTCAGTACTTACTCTTACTGCCACAATGAGGTAAACATCAAGCAGGGTCTGACTGGTCATAGGAAGCACCAGGACATTTCCCTGTGGCCTGATGGTCAAAGAATCCAACCCAGGCTCATTCTGAAAACAGACGTTTTTGGAGATTGCGAAATACAGTACATCCCTGCGGCACGTTTTTCTGCAGTTTTTATTGTCGCTGCTGTGTACGCTTTTTGAGATCTCAAATTTCTCTTGCGAGTGCCATTCGCACCTGCTGTTCTCACGTAAACCCACCAGAGGCCGCTGTCGACAGACTGTTTGACAGACTTTTTGACTGACTGAGCGAAAAATCGACTGACTTACCCTCTCGCTTCCCTAAACCCAACCAATTTTATCGATTGACCTGCCCACCCACTTCCTGAAACACAACCATCATGTTTCAAAGGCAATCCAAAAAAAGAAAAGCCCTCATCTGATTTTTTTTTTTACATTTTCAGATTTTACCACATTCTCACCCTGTTATTTACTTGTTTATAATTTTTTTTTGGAATCTGTTTTTGTCTTAAGCCTAGTTCACACTACAGGATTTTAAACATCAGCAGATCGCTGTGCCGTTCACACTACATGACCTGACTTTGTGTCTTTTAATCTCTGGAGTGTTCACACTACGCAACACTCCGTGAACGATCCACAAGAGGGGGTCACACACTACATGATCTGACAACATCTCATTCCCTATCAGTTCATTCAAGCTACCAATCCACAGCCAATGAAATTTTGAGGGAGGAGTCGTCAGAAAAAGCTGAACACTATTGGCTGCTTGTGTGCGGATTACATCACTGACAGTGTTTAAAGCTTTGGAGAAAGCATTTAAAAACATCGTCAAATCAGCTGATTTCTCAGCGGATTAATCACTCGTCTGCAGGTTCCAGTGGATAGATACACAGAGAGTTTTTAATTTTTGTAATTTTATAACTCTTTGAAATAAAACTAACATATTTATAACACCCTGCCGTTTTCTAACTAGCAGTGTATTTCTTTCTGACATTGTTATTTTTTTTATTACAAAACAGTAAAGAACTGAGCATTTCTGCCTTATTTTATATATATTATATTATTATATATTGGTTAAAATGACTGCATGCATGTCTGATACTTTTCACTGTGACTTTAAATATGTGTGCATTTTCTTGCCTAGCAACTTCCTGCTAACATAAACAAAACTTTCTGATGGCAACATCAATTTACATAAAACATCAATTTACTTTAGATATCTTTAAAAACAGCATATTCTGTGCTGTAAAATAGCTCCTGTTTGAAAGTGAAAATGAAAGGCAAGACCTTTAAGTGTTTTAGTATCTTAACTACATATTTATAGGCTGTATTACAAAAAAAAGATTATATTTTAGGGTAATTTAGGGTAATTAAATATGATGCCAGACATTCAAAGCTTAATTTTAATATCTCAATAATAGCTTTGAATGTAAATATGTTGTGACAATATGGCGTTTTATATGAGAACGGTCAGAATGAGCTGTATGGTAATTCTAATAGTTACAGAATTCTAGTTCCACTGTTAATATAGCCTACTCTCATGCCTGTGCTAACGCAGAATGAAGCGAGTGCATCGATGCCCATTCTGACCAATCACAGATGTTTCTGCTGAGCTCCTGAACACACAGGCATTCAGCTCATGCTGATATGCTCTCTCATTGGCTGTAGCTCGTCACTACATCTGACCACACGTGGGGTTGAGTCGGCTGCTCTGAAATATTTAGCATGCTGAATGTTGGATTTCCGTCTGCGAGGTGTCGGCGGCGCGTCAGCGAGCCTCGTTGATGCGTTGTTCAGTAGTTCACACATAAAGAGCGGCGAGCGGCGAGCACCCGCAGATTTCTTCCCGATCACAGCCCGATCTGTCGGTGAGCTCGTTAACTTCCAAATCGGGCTCAAATCAGTCTTAAAATCCTTTCGTGTGAACTAGGCATTACTCGCTTTCTGGAACCGCTCTTCACCGGACTTGAACCCCGCCGCCGTGGTCAACTCCTCTCTGCGTCTCAAGTCCGCCTACGTACGTAGGTAAGCGCGAAAAGGAACAACATCACACCGACCCGTATCGTTTATTTAAAAAATGAAATGCAGCCATACGTACCTCTGGCTACAGAATTCATGGTCTGTAACGTCAGTAGGGCTACATTTTCAGAATGAGCCTGTGTTGAATGAATCTGTGAAACCCTGAATCTTTCTGCCTCTTAACCACCAGTCTTAACTTACTGATCGCTCAGGTGGCCAATAACCTTTTTTTCAATAACTTTCCCAGGAAAAAGCACTGTCCCATCCCGTCCCTGATATTGTAACAGCGTAAATGATCATATGCATTTGTTTATATGGCAAAACATATTTTTTACCAAGAAGGTCCAAACAGATTCCAAAGGCAGATACTGATAAGATCAGGGCCTGGCTAACATGTGGACTTTTTTTTGTTGTGGTCACATGTTGATTGGTCAGTTTGTATGTCTCAGTATTTGGGCTTTGGTCACATTGTCGAGAAAGATACAAAATAGGTATGTGCACGGTACAGCAGTGGGTAGCACAATTGCCTCACAGCAAGAAGGTCGCTGGTTGAAGTCCCGGCTAAGTCAGTTGGCATTTCTGTGTGGAGTTTGCATGTTCTCTCCGTGATCACGTGAGTTTCCTCCAGGAGCTCTTGCTTCCCCCACAAGTCCAAAAACATGTGGTATAAGTGAATCAACACTTAATTGCTCCAAATTAAAATACAACACAATCACATAAAAGCAACGCTCTCCCACATTTTCAGCTATTAAAAGCTATTATTTCCGTGTTTGGCATTAGATTGCAGAAAGATGGTTTGACTAGAAATGCAGTTTTTCACCATCATACTGATAACTTTTTAATCATGCAGCAGAACTACAGTTCGAACCGCTGTAGTTAAAAACCCATTCTTACAATATCAAGCACTACCTCATCTAGTACTGTACTAACAATGGACCCTTTTCACAAGACTGTCAGCATCTTTAATCCTTTAAAGTTTTTAATATTTAGATTTTAAAAAAAGCAACGTATGTATTACTGTATATCATCTTTGCATCAAATTACAAAAATAAATGAATGCTTTTGTGAGGCGTTTAAAATGCAGCGTCTATGGGACAGGACAGTAAATTTGACGTTGCTCTCTCTTCTGGCTGCCGTTTTCAGTCTCACACTATTTTATTCTTTTTTCTGAAAGTCTTGATAACACCATCGTCAAGATCTTCTTTTATTAAATCAGCAAATAGGATTGTAAAAAATTATTTATTGTACTCTCCCATTAACTGCGCTCTAAGTTTAAAAAACTATCATGACTTTGGCTTTTGAAAAACCCGGAAATGTGCAAAGGGTCTATACTCGTAAATTAATTTCAAACAAGTCATTTAATCATACTTGTAGTATAATAATAAATATAATTATTCCTAGAAAAAAAGTTGATGCATGTGACCGTGTTTATCAGTGACTAAATAATATGATCTGTAATTACTGATCCAACACTACCAACTCTGGGAACAAAGGTACATAGTTTGTCACTTTTCATGGAAAAGATGTGAAAGGTAAAGTTTTTGCTGTCATTATCTGTTTTGTTAGCTCTTATCTAGACTGGATACCAAAGTTGGTATCTCAAAGTTACAATACAAGGCAGAAATCATCACTACACACAGCACCGGTGTGGTGTGGCTTAACTTACAGTGTGTGTGTGTGTGTGTGTGTGTGTGTGTGTGTGTGTGTGTGTGTGTGTGTGTGTGTGTGAAAACTGGAATTTTTATTACTTGTATTTCGTTATGTACTTACAACTAAAAAAGCATCATTCCCTCATAGCAAACTAACAGTAAGGGGCGTGTGGTTAAGAATATTATGGCTAAAGCATCAAACTGACGTCAACAGAGAAGCACAGCCACTGCAAACGTGGAAGCAAATGGTCAGATTTTAACATTTATTACAGTCGATTAACTTGTACGCATTTATCATCACCTAAAGACTAACAATTAACATGCAAAATAAACACTTAAATTCTTGATTTTACACAGACATAAGGCTCCTTCACACCGGGGCGCTTTTCATTTGCGTTTATCGTCAGTTAGGGCCAGTTGGTATTTCTGTGTGGAGTTTGCATGTTCTTAAGTATATCTTACTTAGGGCCCTATCATACACCCGGTGCAATGCGGTGCAAGGCGTGACACAAATGTTGTTTGCTAGTTTCAGCTCGGCGCTTGAAGTTTTGAGCCACGCTGTTTAAACAGCAAATGCATTTGGGCTCACATGTGCGCCCATAGGCGTTCTGGTCTTAAAAAGGAGGGGTGTTGAGGCGCATTGCTGGCGCGTTGCTATTTTGAGGAACTATAATAGGCTGCACAATAGACCGGATCAAAGCAGGCCTATAATTCATCGTGGAGCGCGTTAGTCGTGCGTCTTACTTAAACATTGCTTAATAGCCTACACATAGGGTGTATAAGCAAATATATTTACAATGAAAAAAAATAAAGGATTAAAATATTACAACAATTATAATTTTGTAGCCTACATAAATATAAAAAACACTGTCTCCATGCCTTCTTCATCTCGGGGGGCTTTTAAGTTTATTCATGACAATTTGCTTTTGTATAATGTTATTATTATTAGCAGTATTATTTATTATATCCATATTTATATTTGTTTTATTAAAAACAAGCTTAGATTTGCCCACCTGCAGGTTTTAGACCATATGGGGCACAGCATGTGTATTTGGATGTAACTCAGGTTTTTGAGCACACTTCATTATTATTGTTCATTTATTCGTTTGCTGGAAATTATAACTGAATTCAGAAATAGTTTTGAAGCAAATCTTTGGGCTTAACAAACGAAATTAATTATGTA
Organism: Danio rerio; assembly: GCF_052040795.2. Classification (NCBI taxonomy): domain Eukaryota; kingdom Metazoa; phylum Chordata; class Actinopteri; order Cypriniformes; family Danionidae; genus Danio; species Danio rerio. The sequence continues at coordinate 10,162,561 of NC_141025.1, read as the reverse complement.
TAGGCTAATGGATGTCTGTGCGTACAAAACGTTTCCCTATCCACCAAAGTGAGAGTGATAGTGAAAGTAAATAATGAGGCTCATCTCTCATTCTCGCGCTGCAGATGCTCTCTTTAACTGTTTTCTCTCTAGTGAAGAGTTTAGTTTTGCCACTTACAAAGCCTGGCATGTAAATAGCAAATGCGCTATGGTGCGACGCATCTGACTCTTAAAGGGAATGGGAGACGAGACTCTGATTGGTTTATTCTCAAAACACACCTATAACATATTAAGAGAATAAGCTCAACCCTGTGAAACCATGCGCCACGACGCAAAGTGTAATTTTCCGTCCTTAAAATAGCAAAAGTGGATTCTAACACACCCATAATGCTTTTGCACCCTGTGCTTTGCACTTTGCGCATGGATCGTCAAAATAGAGCCCTGTTATGATTTATGTTTTTTTTCTGTATTTTTTTTCACCCACCTCTCCGTTTGCTCAACCCTTAGGTTTCTTATTGGTTTATTATTCTGTCTATCATCATTATGACGTTCTCCGGTTCCACCAATCCCAGGACGAGCCGCAAGGATTTAAAGCCCTGACAGACCAGTGTGTGTGTGCGCTCTGCCTTTGCGTACTCTTTGTGCTCCACACAATTTGTTTGTGCAAATGCTTCATCCATTTAGTGATTTATCTCAGTTACTGTGGTAATTCGAGTTTGCTTGTGTCGTAAATTTTGACTTATCAATTAGAAATTATCAGACCAGAGGTTTTTAATATCAGAAAATAGACTTTATTCTCCATAATAAAGCCGAGAAAGAGCAGAGCAGACCCCAGAGCATTCTGAAGTCTCTCCTGGACACCTTCCAAAGTCTCTCCTGCTCCTTCTGAAGTATCTGTGTTTGTTACAATTTTTATACAGGATTATTTGACACACCCCTAAGTCTCTTTTTAACTCTTGACCATTTTTGAATAGGTTTCTAGTCTAAGGGGTCCTGCTATTCTTGGCTCTCAGCCCACTAGCTCATGTCAACAGAGATGTTACAGGTCTGTGTCAGCAACTGTTTTGACACCAAAGTTCTCTCTCCATAGATGCAACTTATGCAAAGGAACTAAGTGTTTACATACATTGTCATGATAGGATAATAACTTGATAATATGTTACTCATTCTAACTTCTGACACATATAGCTTCATAGAAGTATTTAACATATATGATCAGTGCTTTACATATTCAGTTATTCTACAAAATCAGTCACTCAGCCTTCTCCTAGTGTTGCTCCTGTGCAGGCATTCTCATCTTACACAGACATATCACTGTATTTTTAACACACGCTGGCATGTTTGCTGCAAACACTACATACATTTTGTGAAGAGAAAATTAACTGCTTTACACTTAGAAAATACTTCACACTGAGAGAATAGAAATCTTCTTCACTTGTTGAACTTCATTGGCTTTAAGTAACATAATATGATGGTTGTTGTGTGATTCTAAACTAAGCTTTGACGGATTTATCCGGTTTGTTTTGTTTTAGTTTAGATTGATGTTTTGTTAGATTAGTTTGAGTGTTTTGCCACCCGTGTATTTTTGAGTTTTGTAGTTTAATTAGTTTAGTTCGGGTGTCGTATACACTGAAGATCTCGGTTTTTATTTGTGTTTCTTTTTGACGCCTAGTTTAGACTTTATATTTAAGGATTGTTTTGTTTTGTTAATTTCTTTGATTTGGCTTACACTCGTTGTTTTTGTTTAAAGATAATAATTATAAATGTTTATTTCTTTTTTTCCCCAGTTATTATGGTTACATGTTTCAATTATTGAGTAAAAAGCCTAAATAAAAGTAAATGATCCTTGCCTCATTCTTGATCTGTCGCACACATTACACCTGTCTCACTTAAATGTTACAGCATCCCACTTTAACATCATAAACACGTAACAAGCCCATAGAGTTCAACAGAAAAAAGAAACTCAGTCATGTTTGAAACAAGTGGAGGAGGAGTAAATGGAGATAAGATCTTTTTGGGTGACCTATGAGTTTAAAAGCAGAGGTGCACCTTGGGTAATGGCTTGGCAGGGGTGCAATGAATCCCTCCGATGAATTTAAAGTTGGGTAGGAATGGCCGCGGAAACTCAAAATCCCAGTAGGTTCTGATTAACCAGATATCGGCTTTACCCATCATCTCACAATAGGAAGTAGGTCGCCCTGCAATGAAAGAACATCTTAAAAAAAATACAGAGATTCTTTATAGGTAGTTTGATCTTTAACTCACCTAAATATTCAGTGTAGTAGTTGTCAATTGTTTTCCACAGACTACTAGCCAGAGCATCTTGAGAGAGGTAGAACAGCATATTGAGGATTCGCTCTGAAAAGCTCATCTTGTCAGTAAGTTTGCTTATGGCTCCAGGAACATATGATGGTGGAGCTGGTATCTGACCACACATGCGCTCCATAGTGTGAGCAATGGAGAATCTTAATGTGTAAACCAAGGGAATGTCCAGCTTTTCAGCTAACACCTCACTGCATGGAAAAATCGGATCAGCCAGCATGACATCAAACTTCTCTTGCAGCAATTTGTCCATCAGTTCTAGGGATTTCAGAGCACCGTTGCAGTAAGCAAGACACAGTTGTTGATCTTTAGAAATAAGCTGGTATAATCTGATATGAATTTGCAGCAAGTTTAACCGATCCATCTCATACATGGAGAAATGTAAGAAATCATTTAAGGAATCTTGCATGTCCTGTGTAGATTTGGACACGCTGAAGTTCTGGTAGGAGAAGCGATCTGATTCTTTTTCATGCATGAAGATTGAAGCATCAGGAACCAACACTGTAACATTGTGTCCCCTGTCAATCAACGTTTCCAAAACAATCTTCAGATTAATCCAGTGGCTGCCCTCAGTAAACCAAACCAAAACATTCCCACATTCTCCAGCGCTGAACGCAGTGAGAAGAGCAAGAACACACACTACGAGTCTCATGTTTGTCAGCAATACTGTAGGTTGTGTGTTTATTGAGTGTCCTGCAACCATATAAAATGTACTGTATAATTATTAACCAAGAAGAGCAAAGTCAAAGTTAATTAATAACTGTTCAGGTAAAAGGTATACAGCATATACATCTAAGTATTTTAAAGGTGCCATGTAGAGCATTGATTCAATATGTTAAATTGTTCTCTGATGTCTACATAGTACAGTAGGTATGTGGTTTAGATAAAATCCAGCCTTAATGCATATCAGTGGGATAATAATACATACACTCTTAATAAATATACACGGACAAACCCAACCACAGAGTTAAAGCTGAGTAATTTAATTTAAAGATTTAAAGCAGTGGTTGGGTTTGCCCATATTTTACCCAAATTCATAGTTTAAACAACCCAGCATTTATAGTGTGCATTCATCAACATCTAAAAAAACTGGGTTGTTTTAACCCAATGTTGGGTCAAATATGGACCAACCAAATGTTTTTTATTTTAACTAAATTTACATTAAAGTTTTTTATCCCATGGTTGGGTTTGTCCATATTTAACTCAAAGTTGGGTTGTAACAACCCAGCATTTTTAAGTAGTGTACCAAAGATTTAAACATCATCTATTTCTGTTTAAAAAAAAGCATTCTTCCTCTAATCCAAAACATTCAAACTCTTCTTGCTTAGAGTTAAAGCTGAGTTACAAAATGACATTTAAAGATTTAACCCAGTGTTTGGATTTCTTCAACAACCCAACATTTTTACAGTGTATTCATCAACATCTAAATAAAATGACACTACTCAAAAACAAAAACAAAATTGGGTCAAATATGGACAAATCCAATGTTGGGTTAATTTTTTCAATTAAATTTACATTAGTTTTTAGGGTGTCACGGTGGTGCAGTGGGTAGCATGATCGCCTCGCAGCAAGAAGATCACTGGTTTGAGCCCCGGCTGGGTCAGTTGAATTTTCTGTGTGGAGTTTGCATGTTCTCCCCGTGTTCGCAAAGGTTTCCTTTGGGTGCTCTGGTTTCCCCCACAGTCCCAACGTTGACAAAACATGGACAAACCCAATGTTCAGTTCTTTTCTTTATTTATTTAATTTACTTTATAGTTTTTAATCCCATGGTTGGGTTTGTCCATATTTGACCCAATGTTGGTACCACCATTTATTTCTCTTTATTAAAAAAAAAAAGTATATTCAAAGGATCCCACTCTTCCTCTAATCCAAAACATTCACACTCTTCCTCCTCTGTGACTTACAGCATGTTGCTTAGAGTTAAAGCTGAGTTACAAAAACTAAATTTAAAGATTTAACCCAGTGGTCGGGTTTGTCCAACAAACCAGCATTTTTACAAAGTATTAATCCAAAAACTAAAAAAAATACAATACACAAACAGAAAAAATGCTGGATTGCTTAAACCCAATGTTGGGTCAATTTTGGGCAAACCCAATGTTTGAAGAATTTTTCAATAAAATTTACATCACAGTTTTAATCCCACTGTTGGGTTTGTCCATATTTGACCCAGCATAGGGTTGAAAAACAACCCATGATTTTTTAAGAGTGCACCGAACATTTAAACGCCATCTGATACTGTTTATTTAAAGGAAAGTATATTCAGAGGATGCCACTCTTCTAATTCAAAACATTCTCTCTCTTCCTCCTCTGCCAGTTACATCATGTTGCTTAGAGTTAAAGCTGAGTTACAAAACTTACATTTAAAGATTTAACCCAGTGGTCAGGTTTGTCTAACAACCCAGCATTTTTAGATTGTATTCATCAACATCTAAATAAAATGACAATATACAAACACAAAAAACGCTGGGCTGTTTTAACCCAAAGTTTGGTCAAATATGGAAAAACTCAATGTACATAAGGTTCTTTTTTTAAATGTAATTTACATTACAGTTTTTATCCCATGCTAGGGTTTGTCCATATTTGACCCAACATTTTTTTAAAGTGTAGTACCAAAGAAATAACACCATCGATTTCTGTTTATTTAAAAAAAAAAAAAAGAAGTATATTCAAAGGATCCCACTCTTCCTCTAATCCAAAACATTCACACTCTTCCTCCTCTGTGACTTACAGCAAGTTGCTTAGAGTTAAAGCTGAGTTACAAAACTTACATTTAAAGATTTAACCCAGTGGTCGGGTTTGTCCAACAACCCAACATTTTAAGACTGTATTCATCAACATCTAAAACAAATTACAATACACAAAAAATGCTGGGTTGTTTTAACCCAACATTGGGTCAAACATGGACAAACCTAATGTTGGGTTAATTTTTTTAATTAAATTTACATTATAGTTTTTATCCCACAGTTGGGTTTGTCCATATAGGACCCAGCATTGGGTTAAAACAACCCAGCGTTTTTCTAGAGTGTACCAAGCATTTAAACACCATCTATTTCTCTTTTAAATAAAAGTATATTTAGAGGATCTCACTCGCCCTCTAATCCAAAACATTCACACTCTTCCTCCTCTGCCAGTTACAGCATGTTGCTTAGAGTTACAAAACTTACATTTAAAGATTTATCCCAGTGGTCAGGTTTGTCTAACAACCCAGCATTTTTAGAGTGTATTCATCAACATCTAAATAAAATGACAATACACAAACACAAAAATGCTGGGTTATTTTAACCCAGAGTTTGGTCAAAGAAGGAAAAACTCAATGTACATAGGGTTCTTTTTTTATGTAATTTACAACACAGTTTTTATCCCATGCTTGGGTTTGTCCATATTTGACCCAGCATTGGGTGAAAACAACCCAACATTTATTTAGATTGTAGTACCAAAGATTTAACACCATCGATTTCTGTTTATTTAAAACAAATAAATAAAGTATATTCAAAGGATCCCACTCTTCCTCTAATCCAAAACATGCACTCTTCTTGCTTGGAACTGAGTTACAAAAATTACATTTAAAGATTTTACCCAGTGGTTGAGTTTGTCCAACAACCGAGCATTTTAGAGTGTATTACTTAACATAAAAAAAAATTACAACACACAAAAAATGCTGTGTTGTTTTAACCCAACATTGGGTCAAACATTGAAAAATCTAATATTGGGTTAATTTTTTCAGTTAAATTTACATTATAGTTTTTATCCCACAGTTTGTCCATATTTGATCCAGCATTGGGTTAAAACAACCCAGCATTTTTCTAGAGTGCATTTAGGCACCATCTATTTCTCTTTAAAAAAAGAGTTACAGCATGTTGCTTAGAGTTAGAGCTGAGTTACAAAACTTACATTTAAAGATTTATCCCAGTGGTCAGGTTTGTCCATAAACCCAGCATTTTTAGAGTGTACTCATCAACATCTAAATAAAATGCACGTAAAAAATGGGTTGACTTTTCAACCCAACATAGATCAAACATGGACAAACCTAACATTGGGTTACAATTTTTAAAAATAATGTACATTACGGTTTTTATCCCAGTGTTCGGTTTGGTCCAACAACCCAGTATTTTTAAAGTGTATTCACAAACATCTTTAAAAAATTACACTACACACAAAAAAAAAGCTGGGTTGTTTTAACATTGGGTCAAATATGGACAAACCCAATGTTGGGTTAATTTCTTTAAATTTAATTTACATCACAGTTTTAATCCCACAGTTCGGTTTGCCCATATTTGACTCATCATTGGGTTAAAACAACCCAGCATTTTTTTAGAATGTACCAAACATTTAAACACCATCTATTGCTGTTTATTTAAAGGAAAGTATATTCCGAGGATCCCACTCTTCTTCTAATCCAAAACATTCACACTCTTCCTCCTCTGCGAGTTACAGCATGTTGCTTTTTGAAGTATAGATTTGCCTAATCTGATTACAGATCATTGGATTGTCAGTGTGCCATAAAACAGTGCTCTAGAGGAGAGAGACGCTGTCCAGCCAACAAAAGACGACCGTCCAGCCAGCAATGCACCTGCCTGCACTCTTAACCAGCTCTCCTGTCTCGCAAAGATAACACTTTCTACCCTCTCTTCCAGCTTTTTTTTTTTCTTTTTCGGTGGGAGGGGGGCAAATATAGGGATTTATGACCCTTCTAGCCACCCCCCCACCTTTTTTTTGGAGACGGGCTCAGACAGAGTGGGAAAAAATTTAGCATGCAGCATGTGAATTGGTTTAGACGTATAAAGAGATCAGGGCTAATCGGTTGGCACCAGAGACACTTGTGCATTCAGCCTGGTTTTCGGGGAGGGCAGCGGAGCGCGGGTGTGAATGCATGTGAGAGACGGAGGGAGGGAGAAGCCCATGATCTGCTCCATTGTGATAACAGATTTAGGCAGAGTGTGGGGTTTCGATAAGGAAAAGCACACTCAATAGAAGATTAGCCGCATACTTGGAGTAGAACAGTGAAGGAGAGGAGGACACTTGGAGAGAAGAGGAGATGCGGGGATGCGTTAGTCATGCTGAAATAGATTCTGCTTATTATTATTTGTTATTAATTGCGCTCTTTGCATCACTTTGACACTTTGCTTTAAATATCAGTTGCTGTGTAACAACATGACTCGTGCATGAGCATTTGGCTCGGTGCATTATTGAAGAAAAATAAGTGCGTTAAATGTTGACAAATATTTGACTGGATGGATTCAGTGTCAGAGTTGTGATTGTGCTCATATGTGAGTTTCAGTTAAATCGGTCAAATTTAGTGCAAAATATGGATTGTTTCTTTGCATGTACTATAATGAGGACAAAATGTTGCAGAATTTACTTTGAAAAATATTTAATTTAGAAAACACAATTAATTATGATCTTTTCACCGCTTTGACGTTTGATCTATACAGCTGAAGTGAAAATAATTAGCCCCCTTTTAATATATATTTTTTAAAATATATTTGCCAAATGATGTTTAACAGAGCAAGGAAATTTTCACAGTGTCTAATAATGTATTTTTCTTCTGAAGAAAGTCTCATTTATTTTATTTTGGCTAGAATAAAAGCAGTTTTTAATATTTTTTTAAAACCATTTTAAGCTAAAAATTATTAGCCTCTTTAAGCTATTTTTTTCCGATAGTCTACAGAACAAACCATCGCTATACAATAACTTGCCTAATTACCCTAACCTGCCTAGTTAACCTAATTAACCTAGCTAAGCCTTTAAATGTCACTTTAAACTGTATAGAAGTGTATGTATTTATTATACATACATATACACACACACACACATATATATATATATATAGACACACAGTTGAAGTCAGAATTATTAGCCCCCTTCAAATTTACGAATATATTTAAATATTTTCCAAATGATGTTTAACAGAGCAAGGAAATTTTCACAGTATGTCTGATAATATTTTATCTTCTGGAAACAATCTAATTTGTTTTATTTTAGCTAGAATAAAAACAGTTTTATGATTAACACTATTTTGGGGACAAAATTATTAGCCCCTTTAAGCTATATTTTTTTCTCGACAATCTACAGAACAAACAATCGTTATCCAGTAACTAGCCGAATTACCCTAACCTGTCTAGTTAACCTAATTAACCTAGTTAAGCCTTTAAATGTCACTTTAAGCTGTAGAGAAGTGTCTTGAAAAATATCTAGTCAAATATTATTTACTGTCATCATGGCAAAGATAAAATAATGGCTAATAATACAGTAACATTATATAAGCAGTTGAAAATGACTACTAAACTATTTAAACTATTAAAAATGACTCAATATTGGTGGTTTATGCAAGTGTCCTGTATTAATGCTAAATAATATTAATCATATTCATACATCAAACATTGCAATAATATAGTAACATTCATTCATTCATTTTCCTTTGGCTTAGTTCCTTTTTTATCAGCTCGACAAAGCGGAATGAACCACCAACTATCCCAGCATATGCTTTATGCAGCGGATGCATTTCCAGCCACAATCCAGTACTGGGAAACACCCCACACCCATTTACACACACACTCATACACAACAGCCAATTTTGTTTACCCAGTTCACCTACAGCGCATGTGTTTGGACTGTGGGGGAAACCAGAGCAGATGGAGGAAACCCACACCAACATACAAACTCCACACAGAAATGCCAATCGGTCCAGCCAGGACTCGAATCAGCGACCTTCTTGCTGTGAGGACACAGTGCTCACCACTGAGCCACTGTGCCACCTAATATAGTAACAATATGCAATAATATAGCTACAGTGTGAAACAAATAATACAAAAATCAGCTTCAGCTGTGCAACAATACAGTAAATATGCTTTTGTTTGACAACAGAGGCTTACGTATGCACACATTCAAGGTTATGATGCATAGTGTGTGTTGTTTGAACACCGGCCCTAAACTGGAAGGGATCGTGTAAATAAGCATTAGTTGCCATTCACACACTCGCCAGATGAGCTTTGCTTTTCTGTGTTTGGTTTTAGGATCACGACGTTGGCTTTTTTGTGTTTGCAGCAGTGATTGTGTGTTGTGTTAAATGGTGATTAGTACAGAGGGCGGTCAGCTGCTGGCTAAAAGTGCAACAAACAGCTGCCCACAAACAAAGTCTTTTTTTCTGTGGTGAAGATATTAACACAGCTAATTTAAGCTGTAACAGAATTTAAATTACCAAATTAAATTAATCAAATTAATTATTTAATTTATTTTTAAGGTCAATATGCTGTACAGTTGAAGCCATCCTATGAAATTAGATTTTTTTCATAGTGCTGTTTACACAACACAACAATTTTAATAACCTCTAATTTTTTTTTTTTTTTGTCGTTGCCATGATGACAGTACAAAATAGTTTACAAGACATTTGTGTTCTGCTTACAGTTCAATTTAAAAGCTTAACTAGGTTAACTAGGCAAGTCAGGTTAATTAGTCATGGACAACCGGCTTGTTCTGCAGCCAACTGAAAATAACAATTTATTAAGAGAGCTAATAATATTGACCTTAATATATAAGATTTACCTTTATTTATTCCAGCCAAACTAATAGGAAACACTGTGACAAAATTCCCTGCTCTTGGACATCACTTCAGAATTTATTTGGAAAAACACTTACATTTAACATGAGGGCTGATCATTTTGTCATAGCTGTATATTTAGACTAAACCATGTTCAATTGCAGTTTTTTTTTTTTCACAGTTCAAAACAAAAAAGGAGGGTTTGAAGCATTAACTCTGCAAAAAAATGTCTTGTTTCTAGTGCAAATACCTAAAAATATTTAAAGCAAGCATCATTTTCTAGACAAGCAAAAGATATTGTTTTGTTTCCAGAAATAATTCGAAAAAATGAAGTGAGTTTTTTCCTAAAACAAGCAAAATATTCAAGTTTTGGCTTTGAAATAAGATTACTTTTCTTACCCCGTTGGCAGATTATTTTGTTTGTTTTAAGGAAAAACTCATTTAATTTTGGAATTTTATTTCTAAAATCAAGGCAATATTTTGTACTTGTCCTTGTCCTAAAATCCTTCTCGATTTAAGACTTTGATATTTGGACTATCAGACAAAGAGAAAACCTCCAAGAAAATATATATATTTTTTGCAGTGAAAACAAAAGCGCAATATTTATTTTCTGATTCTAATAAATGGCCCCTTGGTTTCATTACTTTATGTAAAATATTTGTATGTGTGTGTGTGTGTTTGTTAGGTTTTAGGGCTAAATATGAGTGTGTGTATAAATGAGTGTGTGGATGTTTCCCAGAGATGGGTTGCGGCTGAAAGGGCATCCGCTGCGTAAAAACTTGCTGGATAAGTTGGTGGTTCATTCCGCTGTGGCGACCCCAGATTAATAAAGGGACTAAGCCGACAAGAAAATGAATGAATGAATGAATGAATGAATAAATGAATGAATGAAAACATCTGAATGTTCCTAACAGGTTCAGTGAAATTACTTCAGTAAAAAAATTATTTTCCCCTATGTAATCTGCACATTAATAATAACATTTTCCCTGTTAAATATTCAATTACAGATAAAACTCTATTTTATTAGATGCACATTTTAAAATAGACTAAAGCAATGTTCATGTGCAGTGTATTTTATTCTCAGCTCAATACAAAACAAGCATCAAAAACAAAAAAAGGCCAAAATATTTTGTTCTGATTCTTCTTAAAATCAAAAATTTTAACCAGGATTCTCACTCACACACACACACACACACACACACACACACACACACACACACACACACACACACACACACACACACACACACACACACACACACACACACACACACACACACACACACACACACACACACACACAAACACACATACACACACAGTTAACTGGCATAAAATTTGATTCAAAATAAAATTTAAAAATATTTTTTTAATTAAAAAAAGTGTACGTTCATGCCGTTTTTTATGATTACATAAAAACATCTTATAAAATATATTTCAATATTAATTCAGATTATTTTATTTGATAATATAAAATAGTGATTATTGGAATAATCTTAAGAGTACAAACATACTGTAGTACTTTATATTGTTATTATATCTTACATATATATGTAAATTTGAACTACATAAATCTACATTTACTGATTTACACACACACACACACACACACACACACACACACACACACACACACACACACACACACACACACACACACACACACACACACACACACACACACACACACACACACACACAGTTAACTGGCATAAAATTTGATTCAAAATAAAGTAAATGGTCCCTAGGTTTCATTACTTCATGCTAAATATTTGTGTGTGTGTGTGTGTGTGTGTGTGTGTGTGTGTGTGTGTGTGTGTGTGTGTTTGTTTGTTTGTTAGGTTTTAGGGTAAAATATAAAAACATCTGAATGTCTTAACATGAAAAAAAATTCATCTATCAAATCTGCAAATTAGTCATCAGTTTTAAAATATTCAGATAAAAATCAAATTAAGGGAAATCCTAAGACTTCATTTTAATAGATGTACAGTTTAATAGATGCTCTGTATTGTTTGATCTCTGTGCACCTGACTGGTCATTGACGAGCGTGGATTTTGACTCCAGGATGACCTCTGGACCAAAAGTTAAGCTGTGTCCACAATCCCCTCTCCTATGTGGCCTGGACACTTGCAGAGGTCATCGCTGTGGTCAAACAGCGCGCAAACAGACCGTTATCTGACCACGGCATATAAAAGCCAATCAGAATCTTCAAAGCACACCAAACACATGCACACTAATTCACACAAAACAGTCAATTCACAGATTGTCCGAAAGGGCTTTTTAAAACCTTTTATTATCAAACGGACTAATAAATTAAATACAATAAATAATCATTTTCAGGTAACACAATTATCTGATAGGAACGAAAAGATTCTACAACTCGAATGACGAATGCGCAAAAATAATCTTTGGCAAAACACGTTTTATATTTGTTAACGCAGAGCAGTTTAAACAGTGACAACATTTCCATTTAATAAATTACAATTTAATGTACAACTGAGCTGAATCCACATTCATAACATAAATATTAAATAAAAACTTTCCCACATAAATTATAAATTCAAATCTGAGGTCGCCTTCAACCTCAAACAAAACATTCTTGAGCGTTCAGGAAATTAAATCTGATGATGGCAAGACACTGCAGCCAAAAACACCTTTTATTATACACCGGTTAATGTTGGACTTTCATAAAGTGCTTTTATTTTTAAGTCTATTGTTAAGAAAATACACTCTAAAGTTTTTCTTTTGTCATATTTTTTCAATTTGTGTCTGTAGTTTTCAACTATAATACATAAATTAAGGCATTTTTTGTTTTGCTTTGCATGCGCTGAGCTGTGAATGTGCACTTCAGCAGCACTTACATGCAGTTAAATTCATGTCATTAATCTGAAGGTTCTTGGAAAGAAAACTGCCCATGCATAATTTGCATATTTACACAAGAATATAGTTTTTTTGTGTGCTGGAATTGTAAGCAAATGAGTGCATATTTAATTAAGTAACCACTCCTCTTGTCGTACAGAATAAATTTGTAATTCTTAAAGGGATAGTTCACCCAAAAAGGAAAATTACCTCATCATTTACTCTCCCTTCATGGGTTTCTTTCTTCTGTTGGACACTATATATGCAAGATATTTTAAAGAATTGCTAATAGTTCTGGGCGATGTGGCAAAAATGCAATCTCGAAAATTACTTTCCACATTGAACGATAATGATTTTTATTTCAATATTAATATATCAGTTGTTAATGCTTCCAGATTTAAAAGAGTACCCCAACAATGACCGAAGCCACAAAAATCAGAGGGTCCATTAAATGGCATAACATATTTCCAGATGATACATTTTCAAACATCTCTAATAAAAATCTCAAATATCAACACACTTTTAGATTTAATTGTTGCACATTTCTGCTCTGTGATTGGCTTTTAGATCAATATAGAGTAAAAAAGTCCGGAGTTTATTATTGTTTTTGACACAAATTTGATCAAGATTCGATTTGATATCGTTAATATCCACAGCCCTATTTGATAGCACCCATTGACATCCATAAGAGGAAGAAAAATAATTGTGAGTTTTCATTTTTGGGTGAACTATCCCTTTAATGCAGTCAATCAATTGGGGAAGTATGACGATATAGTCCAATATTTTTACCCTATTCACCTGCAGTGTCTTGCCTTGATACTTAAAAAGAAGAGATGCTTCCAAAGTGCATCCTTGAGGACGCACACTGTATGTTAGGAATAGGAATTCCCGCTCCGTAACACACGAAAGCAATTTAAAAGCACAGACTCAGAATTTCCGTTCGTTCCATAATAGAATGGAAGAGATGAGCGATTATGATGTCATGTAGAGAACTTAAACATTCCGGAATCCATCTCCATGGTGACGTAACTTTAAAAATTGTTCCAATCTCACTCTAATGGAATTCTCCCTTCTTCAGAAGCGCACATTGGTTCAGTTCTACCAGGCTTCTGAGCTGTCGCAGCTGGAGCCGGGTGAGGGCGCGTCGGTGTCGCTGGTCCAGGTGCGGTCGGTGCGCAGGTTCTGCATGTTCCCTGTGAGCAGTGTCAGGAGCGCGGCTTGAGAATGAGCGGAGGGTTCGCCCCCTTGACTCTCCAGCAGAGTCACTAGGAAATTGATATAGCGCATGGCCAGTCGCAGGATCTCATTCTTGCTGAGCTTTTTCTCCGGCGGGTGCGTGGGAATGAGTTTCCGCAGCTCCGCGAAGGCTGTGTTAACATTATGTTGGCGCCAGCGCTCACGTGTGTTAGTGAACACCTTCCTGGTCATGTTACTGCAGTATTTCTGGTTTTAAAAAAAATAATAATTAATTTACAAATAATCTGAATATTCTGCATAAAATTTGGAAGAATCCAGTTAATAGCAACAAGTGCAAACAAATGATATCTTACCAATATCTGAAGTCTTGGAGCTTTATGAATGTTGGTGCATCAGGCACAAATTGCCGAGCATGAAAAAGCAAAAGAGTCCAGACGGCAGGTGAAGAGCAGCAGCGAGAACAGTGTTTAGAAAGGATTAAACGCTGTCGGATAACAGCAGAAGTAATGAGCTAACATCCGTTCTCTCTCTCTTTCTGTATCTCTGCAGTCCGACGCTCACTGAAGCCTTGAAGAAACTCCTGTGATGGTAAACAGGGTGAAGGGAGAGAGGATGAGGGAGGGGTGGGGGTTTGGCTCGGGCTTCTCATTTTTATAGTCTTGCTGCTGTGTGACGTTGTGAGGATTGAGAGGGGAGGGAATGACTTTTTTTTTTTTACATCTGCCATTAATGCATTTAAATTGATTCAAATAAATCAAAGCAAATACAAGGAAATCCAGCTTTTGAGCAAATGAACATGTAAAACAAACTGCTGTATTGTTGACTTAAACTGATTTTATTATATTATGACATTATACTAATTATAATATATAGTAATTTATATATATATATATATATATATATATATATATATATATATATATATATATATATATATATATATATATATATATATATATTGGAATTTTGAGCTAATATATGTATTAATAAATAATCATTTTGTAGTGATAAAAATATTTATCAATTAAATATTATAAATATTTTTTACAGGGTAATTTTATATATTTATTTAGTATATGAAAGGAACTAAATGTAGAATATTCAAATTATATAAAATGTATTACATGTTTAAATCACTCTAATAAGCATATTTAAATATTACAGTATATTATAACATTTTACATTACATATTAATATTGGTATTTTCAAATTTTAAAATGTTCCCGTTTACAAAGAAAATATTGTTATATCTATTTTTATTAAATATTTCAATGATACTAATAAATATATCTGATAACTACATTATATGTTATTAAATAATGCATGATATTATTATTCATATTTTCATATGTTTACGTGTTTAAGCAAAGAATTAATAATAAAATAATAAATAATAAAATAATAAAACAATAATTAAAGAATAATTAGATAAGTACTCAAATAATAAATATTTCTATGCTTAGGCAATTAAAACACTTAAATTTATTTATATTTAAAACACTTATATAATAAATATATTTTTGTTTTGGCAATTAAAAACACAAAAATAATAAATATGTTTATGTTTAGGCAATTATAAAACACTTAAATATTGTGAACCTTCATGTTTTCAGGCAATAAAACACTTATATAATAAATATCATGTTTGAATAATTAAAACACTTATATTATAATATATATTTATGTTTTGGCAATTAAGAACAGCTATATAATAAATATCTTTATGTTTAGGTAATTAAAAACACTTATATAATAAATATCATGTTTACACAATTAAAACACTTATATTATAATATATATTTATGTTTTGGCAATTAAGAACAGCTATATAATAAATATCTGTTTGCATGGGAATTTAAAACACTTAACTAATACGTATCTTCATGTTTAGGCAATTAAAAACACTTAAATAATAAATATATTTAGGTTTAAGCTAATTAAAACACTTTTATAATAAATATATGTATGCTTGGGCAATTAAAAACACAAAAATAATAAATATCTTCATGTTTAAGCAATTAAAAACACTTAAACAATCAATAGTTTTATGTTTAGGCAATTAAAACATTAAAATAATAAGTATTTTTGTGTTTAGGCAATTAAAAACACTTAAATAATAAATATCTTTGTTTAGGCAATTACAGTAAAAACACTGAATGTTTGGAAATGCATGGATTTATCACACAAATATGTAAAAGAAATAATGAAAAGAATGATCAAATTGGGCAAAAAAGTCAATCCTCACTATGCCTTTATATAGATTTGTTAAATATTATAACATAGTCGCTTTTATTTACGGAATAATAATAATGTCAACATATGTTCTTTATTAATTAACTTTTGCATCTTTCTAACATTTTTGCAAATAAACTTAACTGCTTGAGTAAACCAGCATAAGCCTCAAGTTTACTCATTACTAATCTTAAACACTTCCACATTCACCCCATCGGGCAACAACAGAAACAACACTATTCAAAGCAGACTTATTGCCTATGAGCTGGAACAAATACGTGGCTGTTGTACGAAATGTGTTTCCTTCTTTTGTTAAAATGCTGGACGTCCACCTGCTAACAGATCTATTACAGCAATAGTGACGTGACATCATAATGAAAACCTTCCTCTGATTGGAGGACACGGTGCCAAAAAAAAAAAAAAAACACCCTGACGGAGTAATAATATGGGTTTTGTGTGAATGATGGTAATCTTGTTTAGCATGTCCTGGGGCTCCACGTAAATGGCACTAGGTTATGACAGTGGCAAGCTTTTTTCAGTTTTTAGGGGGGTCGAGGTCTCCGAAGGCCCCTCTCGCTCTCTTCTCAACTCTCAACCTCCCTTCAGATCAAAAGCTGGTGTCTCGCTGCAGCAATTGTTGCGTTAAAAGTCTCTCTGAGAATTGTGGGGGATTTGCATAATGGGATTATGTAGGGATTAGGAGTCAGGCAGAGGACAGACACGGTTAGGACGGAGCTGAATTCACCACTCCATTCATTCGGACTGCAGCGTTCCACACACACTGCACCTGCAGAGCTGCTTTTCACAAACTAGATTCAAACTTCAGCACCACACAGACCTGCACAAAAACACACTCTCAACCAATGCACACTTTTGATTTACCTGCGAGCTCTGGCTTACTGTAGATTGAAATATCGGGAGTTGGATTTTCTGCATTGCAGTGAAATGAAGGCTTGGGTGTGAAGGCTGTGAAAAACACTGCAGTAATCTCTCAAATTTGGTCCAAAGTGTGCCTGCAATCAAAAGATGTTGAGTTTAATGTCATTTCAATCATTTAGTCCTGCAAGATCTAATAATCACAGCTTCAAATGAACAGGATAAATGTTTCTGTTTATATTTATTTTAAAGAAATTGAGTTATTTTAAAAACATTTTGAAGTAAATCAACATATTAATTATATATATATATATATGATACAACTTTGTGTTATAAATAATCTGATTTAAACTCCATATTTATTAGCCCCCCGTTTATTTTTCCCCAATTTCTGTTTAACAAATAGAAGATTTCTTTAACACATTTCTAAACATAATAGTTTTAATAACTCATTTCTAATAACTGATTTATTTTATCTTTGTCATGATGACAGTACATAATATTTTACTAGATATTCTTCAAGACACTTTTATACAGCTTAAAGTGACATTTAAAGGCTTAACTAGGTTAATTAGGTTAACTAGGCAGGTTAGGGTAATTAGGCAAGTCATTGTATAATGATGGTTTGTTCTGTAGACTATCGAAAAATATATAGCTTAAAGGGGCTAATAATTTTGACCTTAAAATGGTGTTTCAAAAACCAAAAAAAACTGCTTTTATTTTAGCCGAAATAAAACAAATAAGACTTTCTCCAGAAGAAAAAAATATTATCAGACATACTATGAAAGTTTCTTTGCTCTGTTAAACATCATTTGGGAAATATTCAAAGGGGGGAGGGCTAATAATTCTGATTTCAACAGTATTTTTTTTTCACATTTAATATCACATACATTTCAAATAATATCACATAATTTGCACATTTACAATATAAACATTTTTAAATAAAAATACAAATAAATAGAATAAAATATATTGTAATTTTCATTATACAATTATTATTATGTAATAATAGATCATATGTAACAATTTATATTTCTTTATTTGTAAGGTGAGAAATGCAATATGAGAAATAACACTTACAAAAGGGTTTAATGTGTTTATATTATTAAATTACAATTCTACTATAGTATATATTAATCTTAGTTAAAGCTAATATTACCATTTTTACAAACAAGTGCTGTATCTGTTACCATTCGGTAGCTTGGTATACAGTTGAAGCCAGAATTATTAGCCCCCTTTGATTTATTAATTAATTTTTTTTAAATATTTCCCAAATTACAGAAAGAAAGAACTTTTCACAGTATGTCTGATAATATTTTTTTCTTCTGGAGAAAGTCTTATTTGTTTTATTTTGTTTTAAATGTTTTAATTGTGATTTACACATTTCAATATAAAATAAAATAATCTTACTGCAAAAAAATAAAAAATTTAATTACATATGTATGATACAACTTTGCTTTAAAAATAAGATCACATATATTGCATACAATTATTTAAAACAGAAATATAAATAAGTTTACTTTGAAAATCCTAAAACTATAGTATTATGAAGTATAACCAAGTGTGCCGCAAGCCTGCGTTTGAGTGAAGGTCTCGGCCGTTAGATCGCCCCCTGGGGGCTGGCTGCAGTACAAGTCATAAAGCCCGCCTCCTCCGTGTTAATGAAGGAGACTTGAGCCCAAATAAAAAAATTAATTACACTTGCAATAAAATGTCCCGAAAGATGGTTCTGGTCGATTAAGGCACTGATTATTGTGCTGAAATAGGTGCAGATCCTCATTTTTGTAAACAGTTTGTTTTTAGCAGTAATTTAATGCTGGGCGTGTCATCGTGATTGACAGCTGTGATTGACAGTTTCTCAAAGCAGCGCATCTGAGCTTCGGCAGAAGACTGAAGTGTTATTACTCGATTTCTGTGATATTTTACTATGACAAAATGAGTTCAGCAGTAAACTACAGTTTCTGACATACATGATCTGGTGGAACACTGTTTATTCGCTAAGGTCAGAGCTTTTTCGGGCTTTATTAGTTTGCTAATACACGCCTAGCCACCCAGATAGCAAAATACACTGGGGCCAGTTCTTGCCTGCCGGAGACTTACCCCTCAGACTGACTACCTCTGCTGGACCTACTCCGGATGCCTGGACTCACTGCCCGATTCCAGCCTGAGTCAATTGAGCCAGATGCGGCGGCCGAGCGAGCAGGCGCTGCCGCATGCGAGCCGGAATCAGCCCGCGACGCCGCGACTAGGTTATGCGCTGATGCCCGGAGCTGGCGCGATTGAATCTTCATTATATAAAACCCTCACATTTGTTAACGTTATTACACCCATTTTTGTTGATATAACAACAAACGCATGCTACTATGTGAACGCAAAGTGTATCACTGAGTTTAACCTTTGAATAAAGATGCAAACAGCATAGCAATTATTTAATAAAGGACAAAATAAATAACAATAAACCTGTATCGATTGCACAAGTATTAAATAATAATAATAATAAATACGAAAATGACAATAAAACTGCACAATAAAATAAACCCATTTAAGTAGGCTACGGGGTATACAGGAGATCGTTAGCAGTAATTCTCTTTGTGTTTAAATAATAATCTCCACGTTGATCTCCTGTAAGGTTATTTGAACTTGCTTTACAGGACGTCTCTGCATTTTAAGTTTTGGCATGTTATTAAGTAATCTACTGAATTTGCTGTTATAAATCATTATAAGGTTCTTGAAATCGAATCTTATATAACCTAATAGAGCTGTAAATGTTAGATATTATTTATTTACATCATTTACTGTTGGCGTTTTATTTGAACACTCCAGCTAACATTAAAAAGAATGTAAATTCCTCGTTGCCAGATATAATGAAGGCATCGAATAAACCAAATGAAAACGGAGGCAAAAAAATTAAATAAATAAACAATTCAAGCGAAAATGAATAAACAATATACTAGTGATGTTACAGCAGATAGACGTTGTATTAATAGTGCAAAGTTTTTTTGCACAAATTGACAAATTGCAGGGTTGGGATGTGTAAATATCCTGTTGATATTTAGTAATCTTGCTGTATTTATCTTCTAAACGCACGATTGTTCCCGCATGGTAAATCGTTATGGTGTGTAGGCTATATTTTGGGTTCTGTTGATGGCTAATTAAAAATAAAAACCTTTCTAAAAATGTATGTGTTGTTTATATGTTATTGTTCATATTTTACAAGTGTTATTTCTACCCCTATGAAGATAACAAATACCAACAACAAATATAACAATAAGAGAATATATTATTTGTGCTCATATTCAGGCTAGAGTGTATAAAAGATCGTTTATTTCTGCAGTCCACCATGTATTGCTATTATTAAAGTTTAACAGCTTACATCACACCGTTTTTAAACCGTATATTATTGTGTTTTTTTAATGTAAGTGCTTCTATTTACATCAGTGAGCGTTTGTTATAGTGCAGACACCGGCAGTCGAGTGAGAAGTTCGGGGGGCGTGGTTGATTTTACATAAAGCGTTTGGTTGGAAGCTCGACTCCGCTCATTATCGCGGCTCCTCCTCTGGCTCCATCAGACAGTCCTTCTGCGCATGTCTGGCTCCAATTTCAGCAGTCTTTTGCGACAGTTTGTGCCCGTCAAGCAGGCGTTTTGCCCTCAAGGCGTTCAATGGGAAAAGGGGCTGTCGCGTCGTCCATATTTTTTACAGTCATTGAGTATAACATTTTGTTTACTTGTTAGATACAAGATAATAAAGACTTAAACTGTTATATATGTATATAATAAATTCATTTAC
Source organism: Danio rerio (assembly GCF_052040795.2). Lineage (NCBI taxonomy): Eukaryota > Metazoa > Chordata > Actinopteri > Cypriniformes > Danionidae > Danio > Danio rerio. Next base: position 10,141,771 of record NC_141025.1, on the reverse strand, counting down.
ATATTTACAATATATATATATATATATATATATATATATATATATATATATATATGTATGTATGTATGTATATATATAAAATTTACAATATTTATTAACATTATTAAAACTAAATTTAACATTAGTAAAAACTAAAAGAATACACAGTACAACTGATTGTTAATGTTAGTTAAATCATTAATAAACAACACCTTAATGCAACCATTATTTGTTATGTAAATAAAATAAAAAAGAAAAAGTAAATTGAAAATAAAAATATCTGACAACAAAGAGTAACTTACACTGTTTATTGGCTCAGATCCCTTTAATAATGGCCAATTAAATACAGGAACCTTCTCCAATGGTTCCTATTCGAGCATTTAGTACATTATTGACACTGCAATACGGTTGAAAAGAGATTGGACCCAACGCTTGCACTGAAAGAGAGCTGTTAAAAAGGTCAGATTTGAACAGCATGCTCTGTTCTCACAGCGGTTTTCCATCTGAAAGAGATTACAGCCACATTACTGGCCTGCTTGTTTAAAGCACTGTGTTTTATTGCCTTCAACTGGACACACGTCTTACACACTGTCCAAGAAAACCGCAATTATTTGCTTTTGTTTGCACAGGCACACTGGCGCAGTTGGGAGTTATTTATGCTGTTTGACAGAGAATCATTGCAAGAGCAGACCGAGTGAAAGAAATAGAGAAAAACTAAGGCATATCCTGAGAGAAAACTCCAGTCTGATATCAACAGAATCAAAAAATGAAGTATACAGGATGTCTGCCAGTGGACAAAACTAGGCATAAACATCATTACAAAACATCTCTCTGGATGAATGTACAGTTGTGTATTGTATTTTATTTGACTATATTTTAATAATATTTTTTCCCTATTTCATAATCTTTTTAATTAACAGTTTTAGTATATTAGTATAGTATTAGTACGTTTGTCTTTTTTATTTGTGTATTTATCAAAATTATAATTGTGTGTTTTTGTTGTGTGTATGTGTGTGTGTGTATTATATGATCACGTTACAGTTTTGTTCATTGTTTTTGTAATCTGCAATGCTTTGGCAGTATTTGATATGTCATGCCAATAAAACTCTTGAACTGAATAAAAAACGAATGAAAAATCTTTATAGAGGTGTCATTTCTCAAGCTCATTCCTGCTAAATAATGATATGATAATAATCCTGATAACTCCATAATGATGTATATGATAATGTATGCATTTCTATACTATAATTTACTGTTTTATATATAACTACTTATTTTCAGATTCGTAAAAATCTTATTCTTATCTTGGTCTGAAATGGCTCTTTTCTCACAGATTTATTCTCTCTCTATCTCTCAATTCAATTCAATTAAATTCAATTAATGAATGCCATGATGACTGTAAATAATATTTGACTAGATATTTTTCAAGACACTTCTATGAAGCTTAAAGTGACATTTAAAGGCTTAACTAGGTTAACTAGGTAAACTAGGTGGGTTAGGTTAGACTATCGAAAAAAGTATAGCCAATAAAAGGGGCTAATAATTTTGACCTTAAATGGCTTTTAAAGATTAAAAACTGCTTTTAAAGATTAAAAACTGCTTTTATTCTAGCCAAAATAAAACAAATAAGACTTTCTTTAGAAGACAAAATATTATCAGACATATTGTGAACATTTTCTCGCTCTGTTAAACATCATTTAGGAAATATTTAAAAAAAGAAAAAACATTCAAAGGGGGGCTAATAATTCTTCAGCTGTATATCTTTTAAACCATTTACATGTTTTTTTATTATTATTGTATCTATCTATACTTTCTTTGCAATTATGTTTTGAGGGATTACTTAGATTCTTATTTAAACCATTTAAATATTTAGCTATTACTACTGCATTTATTATTATTTTTTTTATTATGTTGGGGAGAACAAATAATGTTTTTAAATGTGTTTTTGGTACAGTTTCTAAATAACTAACTAGTACAGATTTTTCTCTTAATGGTTTTACAGCACTGTCCAAAAAACATGCTTTTATTGCTCACAGGCGCAGTTCAGATGGTGTTAGAGCTATATATATTTTCCACAGAGGCTCAGGCTCATGTAGTTTCCATTTAACGATTCAATTTAAATTTATTTTGGCTTTTAAGACGAAAGCCTATATTGTTTATAATTAATGAACTCTGACATTTTAAATGTGTTTCTCTCACTCTCTCTCTCTTTATAAACACAGGTTTGATTGATGTGCAGCAGTATTGTTTTTAAATTGATTAAATCTTGGGGAATTATGTCTGGCGGAATTAATGTTTTTATATGTGCTTTTGTCACTGCAGTTCCTATACCTTGCTCTGATAAATACATTTTCAAAAATTACATTAAAATACATCCAACATCTTTGATGTGATTTCTCTCTCTTTTAAAACAAAAACACAAATCTGAATAGCAGCAGAACAGTTTTTTCATCCATTAAAAAAAATTCTAATTATAAATATATGCACACACACACACACAAACACACATGCACGCACACCCGCACTCATGCACACACACACACACACACACACACGCGCATGCACGCACGCACGCACACACACACAGTGCTCAGCATATATGAGTACATCCACCACAAATCATTCATTTAAATTAATATTTTCTATAGGAAGGTTTACAATACTATATTTATGAATATACATTCGATTAGTCAGTACTGAAGCCAAATCTGGAGCTAATCTAACAAAATAACTTACGATAATGCTTCAAAAAAATAGTACACCCAAATGCATATGTTAAGGAAAAATGTTAAATAACATTTTCAAAAATAGCAAGAATCAAGAGAAACAAAAAAATATATAACATTTTGTTGAAATGTGGTAGTTTGTAAAAAAAAAAAAAAAAAATTGCAATATTTTGCATGAATTTAAATGTTTTATATTTGCTTTTCCAAAGATGTTCTGTGTCTAAAAGATTATTTAATCAATATATCTGTTTAGGTAATCTGTTTTGTTTAAATGCACCAAAATACATTGCCTATATTCACTAAGGATGAACGGATAAAATATTGGAAAATGGATAAACATATTCATTTTCAAAATGGGGTGTACGCAATTATGCTGAGCATTGTACCTTTTTCTATTAAATACATTTTAAAAAATCCAAAAAAAAAAAAAAAACACTATGCAACATCTAAATGTGATTTATCTCTTTTAAAAACAACAACAACAACACAAATTTGATTAGCAGCATAATTGTTTTTACGTCCATATCAAAAATTTATATTACATTTATATAATATTTAGATTACCTTATAGCCATTTAAAACTCTATTTTAGGGCTCTACTTTCACAATCTAGGCGCAAAGTCTAAAGCGCAGGGCAAAAGCATTAAGAGTGTGCCCGAATCCACTTTTGGTATTTTAAGGACGGAAAATACACTCTGCGTCGTGGTGCATGCTCTAACAGGGTTGAGCTTATTCTCTTAATGAGTTATGGGTGTGATATGATAATAAACCAATCAGATTCTTATCACCCATTCCCTCTCCGAGTCACATGGTGAAAAAAAAATGAACAGAGCATCTGCAGTGCGAGAATAAAGAACTAGCCTCCTCCAATCGGCCTTTACTTTCACTTTCTCTCTTTAGTGAATTAGGAAACGGTTTATACGCACTCCACTAAAGCCCTTAGCCTATACAATTAATTTAGTTTGTTAAGCACAAAGATTTGTTTCAAAACTACTTCTAAATTCAGTTCTAATTTCTAGCAAATGAATAAATTAGCAATAATAACAAAGAGTGTTAAAAAAAACTGAGTTATATCCAAACACACGTGCTATGCCCCATATGATGCCCCTTTAGACCTGCTTTCAGCTGGTCTATTGCACAGTCTATTTTAGTTCCTCAAAATAGAAACGCTAATAATGCAACGTAACACACCTCCTTTCTAGACCGGAACACCCATGAGTCCACAAAATGGCGCAAAAGGATTTGCTATTTAAGCGTGGCAGAAAACAGAAAAATTAAGATAGCGCTGGTCGGAAAATAGCAACACTTTAGGGTTAACATGTCTTGCGCCGGGTGTATGATAGGGTCCAAGGTGTTTATAGCCATTACTATTGCATTTATTAATTTATTAATGTGGCTTATAAGACCACAGCCAATATTGTTTATAATGAATGAATTCTGACATTTTAAATATGATTTATTCTCTCTCTCTCTCTCCCTTTTTATAACACAGGTTTGATTGATGTGCAGCAGTATCATTTATTCATGTGTTTTTAGTCATAAAAAAAAAAATATATATATATATAAACCGTTTAAATGCTTTGCTATTGTTATTGCATTTACTATTACTGCGTTATTTACATTTTATGTATTTACGTTTGGCCGGGGAGAAAAAAATAATGTTTTTAAATGTGTTTTTGTCACTGCAACAATTCCTACACACCTTGTTCTGATTTTTATTTTTGATCATTGGTTTTACAGCACTGTCCGAAAACATGCTATTATTTGCTTTTGTTTGCACACGGGCGCAGTTCAGACGGTGTTGGGAGTTATTTATGGTGGCTCAAGCTCATGGCTGGTGCAGACGGAGTGAAAGGGAGACGGATGGAGAGAGGGAAAATGCCCTGTGGGAGTGTCTTTTCTTGAGCTCATTCCTGCGAGGGGCTGCTGTCAGACTGCTGGAGCGCAGAGATAAGCCCCCCTCGACCCCCATCGCTCTCTCTCCCTCTCCTCTGACTGTCAGCGATAAGGCGATCGTCCTGTAATTGAATGACTATCTTTCTATCGTGCTCGTTTAAGAAAATAGCGAGGGGCTGGAATACGCGTGTGGTGTGGGAGATAAATTAATGGCCACTGTCACAGCAGTCGCCAATCAACATTTCAGACTGGCTATTCGGAAAATGTTTTTTTTTTTTTTTTTTTTAACGCCAATCAATTCAGCTTCACACAGCGGATGATTTATTCAGCTCCAGACAAGCGTTTTCGCAGCAGTGACATGCAGTAGGAAATGTACGCCGCCGCGTGTTTGCGTCGCATTTGAATGGAGCTTTAACATCTGCGATCGGATGTATTCTTTACACCTGCTACTGTGTACATATTATTAAGCTAAATGACACGTGTATATACATGCATTCACGATTAACTGTAGGTCAGAGGTCGGTAGATAAAGGAGAAAAGTACTATTGTGGTCTTATAAACAATAAAGCAATACATACTCTTGAACAATCAGAGCTTAAACCTTCTGATACGCCTTAAAAGTAAATTCAAGTCAATAAAATGTCAAAATTAAAACAAAAATAGTTGTTTCCCCACATCTTTTGGTTTGTATGTTTCCACGACATTTCCAGATGTTCCTGATTCAGTTTTCATGTTACTGATAGTCATATAGTCCAGAAGATATTAAGCAAAAGAGAATAGATTAAGTAAGAACAATAATTTCTATAACATTTTAAGACTTTAATTATACAAACCAATTTTTAATTGCTTAAATGTTATTGTTTTATCAGAATTAATTCATAACAATATATTCTGAGATGTGATTATTGATCATACTGTGAAAATAAATTTTCAAGAATCAAGAGAAACAAAAAATATACAATTCTGTTGAAATTTTGTAGTTTGTCACTTTTTTATTTTAATATTTTGCATGAATTTAAATGTTTGGTGACTAAACATTATTTTAATTAATATATCTGTTTTTTCAAATTGGGTTGTACGCATGTGCTGAGCACTGTACCTTGTTCTATTAAATACAGTAAAAAAAAAAAACATTTAAAAAAAAAAAACTTTCCCAAATCTAAATGTGATTTATCTCTTAAAAAAACAAATTTGATGTTAAGCATAAATATTTTTCATCTATTTAAAAAAAATTATTATAATAATTTTATTCATGTTAAATACTTAGATTGCCTTATAGCCATTTAAAACAAAAGGTGTTTATAGCCATTACTATTGCATTTATTAATTTATTGACGGCTTATAAGACCACAGCCTATATTGTTTATAATTAATGAATTCTGACATTATTAATGTGATTTATTCTCTCTCTCTTTAAAATCACAGGTTTGATTCATGTATAGCAGTATCGTTTACTCATGTGTTTTTAGTCACATCAAAAAAAAAAATATATATATATATATAATTTTATTTAATCGTATATATATATATATATATATATATATATATATATATATATATATATATATATATATATATATATATATATATATATATATATATGTATGTATATGTTTTTAAATGTGTTCCTACACACCTTGTTCTGATTTTTATTTTTGATCATTGGTTTTACAGCACTGTCCGAGAAACATGCTATTATTTGTTTTGTTTGTTTTTGATTCTGTTTTCATGTTATTAATAGTCATTTAGTACAGAAGATATTAAGCAAAAGAGAACAGATTAAGTAAGAACAATAATAATTTCTATGACATTCTAAGACTTAATTATACACACCAATTACTGTAAAATTGGCTATTTTTTTGCACTTTAGTTATAGGAATTCAAACACATTTAATATTTTATTCAACATAGAAATGAATACACATTAACATTTATGCTAGTACAGGCACTTTTTTATTTAGAATCATTTACAGAAATATTGTTATTGTAAAGTACCTCACAGTAATTTACTTTGAATTTACATACAGTATCTATCATACAGTATAAAAGTAATGCAATTATTAACCAGTAATTTACTGCAAATGTTTATACAACAGTTTGACAACATAATCATGTGAATAAAAAAAGAAAATCAAACATTAAGAGTCTTAAAAATCTTTTTGTATGAGGAACTACTTTCTTCCGCCATTCATACACATCTGCAGCTGACATCAGAACAGCAGAAACCCTTGCTCATTCACACACGTCTCTTCAGAGCTAGTGTTTAAATGATTCTCTAGCATAATATCTCACGTGATGACAAAACGGGTGATTTTGCTGACAGTAAGATTATAAGACTGAACGACATGAAATCTACAGAGATTGCCCAATGTTTCTCTGTTGCAATCGAGAGATCACAATAATTAACCCTGAAAAAGCCAAAGCAAAGCAAACACTACCAGTTTCTGTGGTATAAATACAGCACTACAAAATAGAAAAGAGAGAGATCGGCTCAGAATGTCACTTACCTGATTCATAATGATTTGTTCAGCTGTAGTTTGAAATTTAAGCTGCGAAAATGCTGTTTTTCTCCACTAAGGACTTATTATGCGTTCTATGTCATCATCTTTGGCGGAATGTCACAATCTTTGATCTGCTCAGACAGGCTGGAGGCAACTAATGCCGACTGAATTTGATGCCCCAAAATTATGAATAGTTAAAATCCTAAATATCCTAATAAACTACATAGCTGCAATCTAAACAACTACATTCTCGACTAAAAAATCCTTAAAGTACATTGTTGTCCAATGTTGTCCAAAAGCCGCAATATTTGTCAAACTGTTGAGTGTCCTCTGCTTGTTGCTGTATGTGAATGGAGTAATGCTCAAGAGTGAAGAGGCGATACTACTACTGTTATTTGCAGAATATCGCAAGGCTATCAGGCTACTGTATTTTATATATAAATATAAATATAAATATATATATATATATATATATATATATATATATATATATATATATATATATATATATATATATATATATATATATATATATATAAATTACCTTATAAACCATAAAAATATTTAGCTATTATTTTTGTATTAATTTAATCAACCCAAGCTCATTCTGGAACCATAGCCCCGCGGACGTTTCTGGAGACCGCGAGACGGAGCCGGCTGCGGGGACGACCGGGATCGGGTCCGGGGAAGAGCGGTTCCAGAAATCAGGTAAGATGAAAAACAGAATCTGAAAAATAATGGCGAGAATGCGGCGAGATCCGAAAACGCGGTCAAAATCAAAGACGAGGGCTTTTGCTTTTTTTTTTTTTTTCTGGACGGCTTTTGCAAACCGTCGCTTGGGTTTAGGGAAGAAGGAGGTGAAGGAGGAAGAGGAGGGCCCGAGAGGCGCTCGAGACGCGAAAAAGCGCGCACAGCGGCCTCTCGCGGATCTGCGAAAACAAAAACTGCTCGAATACGTAACTCCTGGGACGTATTTCGCGGTCCGCAGAAACGTCCGCAGGCTACGTTTCCACAATGAGCCCGGGTTGAATTTAATCTTTTGTAAATATGTTGGGGTGGGGAACAAGTATTGTTAAAGTAAATAAATATCCTTTTCTTTTATATAATTAAATGCACTGTATACTTGATTTAACTTAACTAATGTTTTATATCTTTAGATTTCTATTTTAAGATAAATATAAAGAAAATAACATGATTTGACTGCACTTTCTCCTTTATTGGAACTGTCCTCTGAACAAAGGATACTATAGATACACTATAATGGTGACAAGTTAAACATCAAAATACTGCAATTACTGCAAAAATAATATTATCATTTGTTTTAATTAATTAAATACTAAAAATCCAGATGAACAGGAGAAACTTCACTCAAATGAGTGACATACAGAGAATGAAAGAAAAAAGCTTCTCAGAAAAACCTGAGTCTGGTCTGTCCATCATTCCTGCCTGGAACTCGTTCGCAAAGCAGTTTTCCTCTCTTGCAGTGCTGAAGTGCTGAAAATAAACACAGACACACACTAATGGAGCAAAACCATCCTATCCTCTGCACAAAAATTCAATTCCATTCAAAAAGTGAACAATTTGTCATCATTTGTACAGTATGCTTATTTAAGGACTTTCTTCTGTTGAACACAAATATCAAAGGATGGAGTTTTATATTATATTTAGAGAATACGGTTAACAAGTGCATAAGCTAATTCACAATAACAGACTTATGTATTTACAAAGAGAGGTCAATACACCCTTAATCTGTTTCATATTCACAAAATAAGATACGCAAATGCACCACCAAATTTATAATCACATGGAAAATGTGAAAAATGGAAACGCCCAAATTATGGGAAACATTCAACATTTTCTCAATTTCGTGAAAATGAATTAGGCTGTGCATTTGTGAATGACTGTTTACAAATATATAAATGCAAATAACTTGTGCATTTGTATATCAGATCTTATTAGTTGAGATGTTTTAGCTTCTTAGATTCAATTGTACATTACATTACTGGATTGTTAGTATTTTTTGGATATATACACATGCATATTTTTACTTAAGAAAAATGTGTAAAAAAATAAGCCCATACCTGCTCTTTAAGCTTTATTTAATTCTGATAGTCTACAGAACAAAGCATCGTTAAACAATCCCTTGCCTAATTACCCTAACCTGCCTATTTAACCCAATTAACCAAGTTAAGCCTTTAATTGTCACTTTAAGCTGTATAGAAGTGTCTTGAAAAATATCTAGTCAAATATTATTTACTGTCATCATGACAAAGATAAAATAAATCAGTTATTAGAGATGAGTTATTAAAACCATTATGTTTAGAAATGTGTTGAAAAAATCTGCTCTCTGTTAAACAGAAATTGGGGAAAAATAAACAGGGGGGGCTAATAATTCAGACTTCAACTGTAAATATATATATATATATATATATATATATATATATATATATATATATATATATATACATACATACAAAATATACACATTAAATTTGAGTTTATAAAGAGAGAGAGCGAGAGAAAACAAATCACATTAAAATGTCAGAAAGAGCTTTTTCAGACCAAGATAAGAATAGAATTTTGAAAAATGTGAAAATAAGTAGTTGTATATAGCAGAGTTAATAATAGTACAAAAATGCATACAATTCAATCCCCTCTCCAAAAAACAAAAATATTTATTTAAAAAGTCATTTTGTGCAAAAATGTGCCTTTTTTCACATTTTTGTTGAGTAAAAACAATTTCTTTGATTTAAACATTTTTAAACATTATAATTTTAATAACTAATTTCTGCACTAATTTCTATTAAAAAATCCTTTGTATGTATTTGCTTATTTTTACTCATTTTTGTTCATTAGTAGGGGTGTGACAAGATCTCGTTGACAAGATCTCACCAGATTAAACCATGACGAGATTTCTCACCAAGGTAAAAAGTTGTCTCATGAGTTGTGACGTTATGATGGAGCGTGAGGCTGAATAGTATTGAAGATTGGAGGCTGGATTTGATTTAAACTGTAAAGTGTCAAGTGCTTTACACACGCCCGGCAACCCAGGGTAGGCTGTTGCACATGTCACTCTGTTGGATGGGCGGCTGTGACGCTTTTTTATTTTTATTTACCAGAGTTCAGTGAATTCAGTGAATTTTAAGTACAATTTGTGGAAAGAAGTTCGATTTCTCATGTACAACTGTACAGGGCATGTCCTTTACTGCATAGAATTCATTAAAACAGAAATACATTTTTTTTTTGTAAAAAGCACCAAAATGTTGTGGTTTGTAATTTTTTTTCTATTCCCATTCATATATCAGCAAATATTATGCTAATATTTACAATTCTACATAAAAAGACTATTTTCCATTCACGTAGGCTTTTAGTAAATTATTTTTGCAGCATTTGCATGTCCTTTACAGCATAAAATCCATTAAAATAGAAGTTAAATAACATTCATTACAAGTTGATTTAAAAAAACAAAAACACCGAAATAGTTTTGCAATTTGTAATTTTGTTTTATTTTTCATTCATGTGTTTCATCATGGAAAATTTCTTTAAAATATCGTAAAAATCTCATCTCGTATCGCTCTCGTGACCCCAATCTCGTGTCTCGTCTCATCTCGTGGAGTAGGCATCTCGTCACACCCCTTTAATTAGCTTATGTATTAGTGGATTATACATTCAAAATCCATTTTTTTCAATTGTTTTGATCTTGTTTGAAAGATATTTTGTGTTCTGCACAAGAAGGATGGTTATACAGATGAAAATGTCTGTGTGTGTTCATCTGTACCATTGTGAACACCATCTTCTCCTCTTCGCCTCTTCCTCTCCTCTCTGTTCTTGTGGATGGGATGGTTTTCAGGTGAGCTCCAGAGAGTCTGACCCTGTGCTCCAGAGCTGAATCCACACACAGTGTTTCTGCAGCTCAGCACTTCAGGAGTGGGCAGCAGATCCTGGGGAACACGGGCAGATCCTGGTGCAACAGCTCGGCCTGGCAGGAGATTTGGGTTTTGAAAGAATTCTTCACCCAGTGGCTGCCAGACGCTCGCTGTAGCTGAACCTTGGCTGAACTGACTCTGAGTTAACGAGTTGTATGAGAGAGCTGGGTCTGGAAAAAAGTTGTATTTTCTACATGTTTCCTCTCCTCTTCGTGTGTCATGACCTGCTAATGAAATAAACAGGGTTCATACACATTTTTACAACAAAAATTAAATGGCTTTTCCATGACATTTCAAGTAAAATTTTCATGACCTAATGTTTCATGTAATGTTTACATACAGTATAAATGGTAAATAACAAGAAAAAAGTGCATGTTCAAAGTTATTACAGCATATCATAATACATGCAACAATCTATTTAGATTAAATTAATCTTTATATATACGTAAAATGTATTTAGATAATGCTCACGCAGGGAGAGAGCATGAGTTTGGCCATGGACAGAAAAGAAGTAAAGACAACTAACCCATATTTAAGTACACTGAAAAAATGATGTCTGCAAAACTGTTGCAAACAATATATATGGGCTGAATTTAAACAAACAAATTCAATTTGGTAATGTTTAACTTAATTTGTTTGTTTAAATTCAGCTCAAATAAATTGTTTACAACCGCTTAACTTAAAAAAATAAATGAGTAAATCCAAGGAATCATATTTGAATAATTGTTTTCAGTGTATACAGATATTTTTTTAATTAATTTCCATAATTTTTCCAGGCCTGGAAAATGCCATGTCAAAATTCCATGACTTTTCCAGGTTTTCTAGGACCGTATGAACCCTGAATAAAGAAAGTACAGTTGAAGTTAAAATTATTACATGCTAATTGTTTTTTCTTTTTTAAATATTTCCTAAAGATGTTAAACAGAACAATGACTTTTTTTTTTTTTTACAGTATTTCCTTTAATATATTTTCTTTTGGAGAAAGTTTCATTTGTTTCATTTTGGCTAGATAAAAATCAGCTTTCCTTGTTTAATTTTTTTTAAACCATTTTAAGGTCAAAATTATTAGCCCCCTCAAGCAATTTTTTTTTTATTTACTACAAAACAAACCATCGCTATACAATGACTTGCCTAATTAACCTAGTTACGCCTTAAAATTTCACTTTAAGCTCAATACTAATATCTTAAAAAATACCTAGTAAATATTATGTACTGACATCATGGCAAAGATAAAATCAATCAGTTATTAGAAATGAGTTATTAAAACTATTATGTTTAGAAATGTGTTTAAAAAAAATCTTCTTTACATTAAACTGAAATGTGGAGATTAAATATACAGGGGGACTAATAATTCTGACTTCAACTGTATGTAGGATGTCACAATGCAATAACATTACAGTGATGTAATGTCAGTGGAAGCATAAGAGAACTAACATATAGACCTTTATCTTGGCTGCTGCATGGAGGGCGCCATAGCGACCATCGTTTTCCGGTAAAATGCTTAGAACTTCCGTTTACAGCGTTTACAACAGGTAATTTGCGATCTGAAAATGGGTTTCAATAGCGTTTCGTTTTGAGTGGATTACGGAGTGTTTTTGTGACACACAACTTTAAAAGGTGTGTGTTAAAGCTGTTATAATCTGTCAGATGTGGTTCAAGCGCACCTAACGCCACCTTTCTTCACTTTATGACACTTATTAAATCAGTGTGTTAGTGGGACAGTACAGGATACGTGTGTGTGTGTGTCAAACATTTTAGTGAAATACATTTACTTCACTGCTTATACAGTATATTTGAAACTGAGAAAATGATCACTTTAGCGATGACGAGGCTTCATTTAAACTGCAGAAGATGCCGGCTGACAACGAGGGGAAAGTGCCATACAGCAGCTGTTTTCCATCCTATTAGATGACCTTTCTTAAATAATCAGTCCAGCAGGTGGCACTGATCAAAAGCAGTATGAGTTCAAAGACGTTAAAAGCAGGTAAAATAGATTAAAACTATCGTTTCAAAGCGGTCCAAACGTGACTGTGTATATGCATCAGCTGCTGACCGGAAGTTCTTAACATTCTCAAAGCATAATGGGTAATTTTGCGATCTAAGAAAAAGGTCTTTACAATCTGTTCTAAAAACAACTAATGAACTGGCTTATAACACATCAGACGTGTCATCAGGTAATGTTTTCCACTCTCTCTCTCTGTTAGTAAGGTGCTGTCAACAAATATTTTTCCACCATATCCAATAATGCACAGCGCATCGGCCTACAGCAGCTGGATTAGTCCAAAAGGCGCAGTACTTTTTGCGGTTGGGCCTGTTTTAGTACGGATCATATTCTCACCATAAACGAACCGCTCCAGGATTCGTTTGAAAGCATACCGAGACCACCTCTTCAAGCAGGTCTCGGTACTCTTATTTGGTCCGCTTTTGGTGCGCACTCGAGTACGATAGCTGCATTCTCACCTGCGCAAACGAACCCCACCAAAAGGGAAAACGAACTAGTGCGATTCAATCAAACTAAAAAGGCAGGTGTGAAAGCACCCTTATTAGCATGTAGTATCTACCCCTTAACCTATCCTATTACCACTTGTGCCTGCCATCTTAATGATTTGTTGCAACTTGTTTTACATTACTTAAGCAACGACATCTTTTGTCATTTTTAGCATTATAAACTCCAGATGATGGATCATAAAGCCCAAAGTATCTTCTTTCCAAAAATACATGAACTGTGAATGTAGATCCTTTTATTCAGACACTGTTATTGTTTTGGTGGTCATTTTTGAGAAAGTGCCTCTGTTGGTGAGGGAAAGAAGGACACCGATATAGTCTCAGGGTGCTTTTACAACTGTGAATTGATTCATTTGTTTCCGAAACAGGGATTAAAATAGTTGCAATGTTGCTGTTTGTTCTTGGAGCGGTTCGCTTTCACATGGCAAAGTTTCTAAACAGACTAAAATAGCTAAAACAAGTCATGCGCACATTTCAGAGCACCTGACAGGACCTTTAAATACTGACCGATGAACTCTGCAAACTGGCTAGATGGGGTCCTATCCTCCAGATCTGCCTGAGGTTCATCAACACCCTGTCCAGTCCAGAGAGGCGGATGATGAGGGTCAGCTGGGCTGTTTATAAATGAGAACAGCGAATTCTCTCTCTTTTTCTCTGCCTTTTTGACTCTGGATTTAGCTGTTATTTCACTGAAGAGCTGCAGAATAAAGAGAGTGTAAAAATGGTGCTTTAGTACATTGAGAATATCACCAAAACATTTCATTACAACAACAATCTTATAATGATTACAGTTCAATTTATACAATACATGATTCAGTTATTCATTCATTTTCCTTCAGCTTATCAGGGGTCACCACGGAGGAATGAACCTGCTCTTACAGCCACAACCCAGTACTGGGAAACACCCATACACTCTCATTCACACATGCATTCATACACTATAGCCAATTTTGGTAACCCAATTCACCTATAGCGCATGTTTTTGAACTGTGGGGGAAACCAGAGCACCGGAGGAAAACCCACATGCAGTTATTACAATATTAAAAAAAGAAAAAATGTCAGAAAGCTTGCAAACATGTAAAACAATAAAATATTAATTATTTTAATAATAGTTCTTAATAATAGTTACTTATAATTCTATAATAATATATATAATTTATATATTAATAATAGTTAATTATAATTCTATAATAATACACATAATTTATATATTACTAATAGTTCTGGCCACAAATATTGACGCTAGTAAAACAATTTTTATTATATAATGAGCTCAATATTTTGTTCCATTTTGAGAAAGCTTGCAAACATGTAAAACAATAAAATATTAATTATTTTAATAATAGTTCTTAATAATAGTTAATTATAATTCTATAATAATATACATAATTTATATATTACTAATAGTTCTGGCCACAAATATTGACGCTAGTAAAACTATTTTTATTATATAATGAGCTCAATATTGTATTCCGTTTTGAGAAAATTATTACAATATGAACATTTCATTACAATATTAGTTTTTACATTACATGCTTGTTATAATCACTACATAGCACCTTAATGACTCTGTGAAGGATGTGCGGGAACATTTCCTGGAGCTCAGAGAACGAAGCTCCCAGCAGCCACTGCAGCGATGGAGCTTTCCTCAGCATCAGTTGAGCAACCAGAGGATTAATGCAGGGGAACTGCAGCAGGCAATGCTCTGCCTAAAACATACACACAGTAATGCATCAGTGAGCTATGCACAGAATGTTACTTGTTTGTATTTTTTTGTTTATTTATTGCCACATTAGCCACTTATGGCCAGAGAAGAAATTAAAATGGTCGTGCCCAACTGAGTCTGGTTTCTCTCAAGGTTTTTTTCTTCACTCTCCTAACTGTGAAGTTTTTTTTTTCCCTCTCCGCTGTCACGGATCACTTGACTGGCCCTGGCCCGGTTTGGAGAGGTGGGCCTGAGCGCGGTTCACTTGGGCTTTGGCACGGTACACTTGTAGTATGAGTGCAAAACGCGCCAAAGCCCGAAATAAGAAAGCAAGACGTGACTTTTAGGGACTGTTTCATATGGATTTATTAATCAATCTTACTGTTCAATGAACGCAAACAGCCGTAGTTTATAAAAGATGCAAACTCCTCACAGCACGACAGCTGCGCGCCTTCAGCAGACCTCCTCATTCCTGCAGCACGAGAACTTTATGATTGCTCATGAGCGCCAAAAGTGGCGGATCTGTTCGGCGAAATATCTGACTGCGTGTCACCGCATCCCTAAGGACTGTTTGGCGAAATATTTGACTGCATGTCACTGCATATTGAACGACTGAATCGATATAACTAGAAAAATCTCCACTTTGCTGCTGAGTGAGAGAGCGCTGCTCACTGAACAGCGCAGCATCGATGACGTAAGCGTGCAGAGGCCCGATTATAGTGTGAGCGTGGGCCGTCGGGGGAGACGGGAGGGGGGGACAAGCGTGCTTTGGCCCGGTTCGAGGCAACTGTACCTAGTGTGAGTACGGCCTCTGTAACGACTTTAAACCACACTGAACTGAGCTAAACTGAACTGAACTTAAACACTAAAAATTGAACTACTCTGATCCAGTTACTATGACCATTTAAGTGAAGATGCTTTGACACAATCTACATTGTAAATACGCTATACAAATAAAGCTGAATTGAATTGAATTATGGCTATAAATAAAATGAGAGAATAATCAAATTTGTTCATTCATTCTCTTTCCTTTGGCTTAATCCCATATTTATCAAGGGTCACCACAGCTGAATGAACTGTTAACTAGTCCAGCATATGTTTTACACAGCGGATGCCCTTCCAGTCGCAACCTAGAACTGGGAAACACTGTAAATTTTACATTAAAAACATTTAATATGATTTTTACTTTGATATGTTATCGAACTCTTATTAACCATAAGCTGTGTCTAATCTCTAGATATTAAAGGAAATCTGGTGATGTTGATAGTTAATAAAAATATGAAAGAAATTTGATTTACTAGTGCATGGTTTCCACTACATTCATTCCTCCATGGCGGGGCGCCACACCCAAAATTCATCCCCCCACGGCAACATTACAGCTTCTCATTCAAAACATTCAGTCGTTTTTTATTAAATATAATTTAAATAAATGTAAGTGATTTATAACAGCGCAAACTTTCCTGTATTTAAAGTGTGTTATTTGTTTAACCCTTTACGGCAGGGGTCACCAAACTTGTTCCTGGAGGGCCGGTGTCCAGCAGATTTTAGCTCCAACCCTAATCAAACACACCTGAACAAGCTAATCAAGGTATTAATAGGCATACTTGAAACACACAGACATGTGTTTTGAGGCAAGTTGGAGCTAAACCCTGCAGGGACACCAGCCCTCCTGGACCGAGATTGGTGAACCCTGCTTTAAGGTGACATGCTGACTGACTGACTGCCTGACTGACTGACTGACGCGATGAGTGAGGCCAGCAAACACGATGTAGCTTTCAGGTATGATGAACACCGTTTCCATAATTATACTTTATATATATAAGTCTATGGCTCTGCATACAATGACTTTATCTTGCTGGAGTTTATGGCCGCTTCACCTAGTTTCAGGATGCATTAATGCCGCTCTGTATGTCTATTGGAGACATTCATAAATATTCATAGCAAATCTAATAAACGTTGGAGACATACTTGTTACATAAGCGCACTAAATCACACTTCAGCAGCGTTTATTTGAGAGCGCACAAGAAGATCTGCGCTTGAGCAGCATATATTTGAGAGCGTGCAAGAAGTTTTGTGCACGAACAGAGAAAATCGGCGCGCAAGCAAAGAGATTCGCATGCTTGTATTACATAGATGCGATCTCGACTTGTAATACTGCGCTCACAACATTTGACATTGAAATACCGCCACAGGTAGTTGGTAGATCTGTGTTAAAGACCCAGCAGATTCTGCTGCCACAGCTGGTTAAAATCCTAGAGGAAACATTGTAGTGCTTCTATCCTAACTTTTGTTTTTTTGTTTATTGCCACATTAGCAACTTATGGCTATTTCATATCAAGGTTAATACAATAATTAATATATTTTTGTTAAATAATTAATAAAAATTACATAATAACATTGACAATTACATCATATTAAATTCATACATCAATAAGAGATAATACAAAAATACTTCAAATGTTACATAAAAAATATTTAATATGATTTTCACTTTGAAATGTCATTGAACTGAACTGTTTCCAATCTCCAGGTATTGATGAAAATCTGGTGATGTTGATAGTTGTTGCATGTAAAATCAAGAAAGAAAATATTTGTGCTGGAGTCACTAGGCTAGCTACTAATCACACATACTTAAAATAAGGTAAATTAGCAAAAAAAAACAACAACTCAGTTTTATGTTATAATTTAGGTTTTATTTTTTTTAAAAATTAGCAATGACATAAGATATACTGTAAGGGTAACAGTTTAAACTAATGATCGATTAGTTAATGTTATGTTTAATGATATATCGTCTTAAAGGAAAAGGAGGAGGCGTTGGTATAATATATAGTAATATTGTTAGTGTCATTCAGCGATCTGATTTTAAATATAATTCATTTGAATTAATAGTGTTGTATATTTCAGTGTGCAATACAAACAAGAAATTTTCTACCTAAATTTATATTGCCAATTGTATGTTTGAGAGGGGTCTGGTGCAGATGCAATCTGAGCTGCATGCAATGCTTTTTAATGGGGTCACCTATTTATAACCCCACCCCTAACCCCGCCCCTCACAGTGACATACCTAGCTACATTGAGTACATTCGGTCTGACACTGCATCACTGAGAGATACAATCTCAGCTTGCATCATAAAGGCAGCATGCAGATACTATTGGTGTGTAGGCCTCCAGGGCACCATACCAACTTAACAAAAGAGTTTGCGGATTTCTTATGTGAAATAGTTTGGGCCACAGATAACGTTTTAGTTATTGGTGATTTAAATATTCATATAGATAATGAAAAAGATGCTTTAAGTTGATATTTTAAGTGTTGGCTTCATCGAACATGGACTTTCAGCATGCTCTGGGGCGGTTTGCTGCCGAGTATGATGCGGCTGGGATGAGAATTAGCACCTCTAAGTCAGAGGCCATGGTGCTCCACCGGAAAAGGTGGTTTGCCATCTCCAGGTTGGAGAAAAGTCCTTATCCCAGGTGGAAGAGTTCAAGTCTTGGGGTTTGGTTCATGAGTGAGGGAAGAATGAAAAGTGAGATTGACAGGCAGATTGATGCAGTCAATGTACCGTTTAATTGTGGTATAGAAGAAGCTGTACCGAAGGACAAAGCTCTGATTTATCGTTCAATCTACGTTCCTACTCTCACCTAAGGTCATGAGCTTTGGGTCAAGACCGAAAGGACAAGATCTCGGATACAAGCAGCCGAAATGAGTTTCCTTCACAGGGTGGCAGGGCGCACCCTTCTAGATAGGGTGAGGAGCTCTGTCACCCTGGAGGAGCTCGGATTAGAGCTGTTGCTCCTCCACATCGTAAGAAGTCAGCTGAGGTGTCTCAGGCATCTTGGATGCCTCCTGGACGCCTACCTAGGGAAGTGTTCCAGGCATGTCTCACCAGAAGGAGGCCTTGTGGAAGACACTGGAGGGAATATGTCTCTCGGCTGGCCTAAGAACGCCTCAGGATAAAACCGGAGGAGCAGGAGGAAGTGTCTGGGGAGAGGGAAGTCTGGGGTTCTCTCCTAAGACTGCTGCTCCTGTGACCCGGCCCCGGAAAAGCATTCAAAAAAAAATGAATGCTTTAGGTTAGGCCTTTTTTGACATACAAACAGCAAGTCTCAGGGCCTACTCACCAGCATAATCATACCTTGGACCTAATATCATCACATGGTATTGATATTGATAATGTTGAAGTTTTGAGGCAGTGATGACATTTCAGATCACTACCTAAACTTTAAGTACTGATAAGTGACTAAAAGTCAATTTTGATTAAGCAAAACACTAACATGAATTGTGCTAGGAATATTTCAGGCCTGTTATTCACCTCTGTGGGCTGCACACTGAGCCAGTCTCTATCGAGCCAGCTCAGTACATCTCTCTTTGAAGTCATCAGTGTCTGTAAGCAGATCTGATAGATATAGCTGGCTATTTCCTCTTCCTCGCACACCAGTAATACCTAAAACACACAAGATCAGCTAATACACACACCACAGAATGCAAAAAAAAGAAAGATAGAGCATAAAATCAATGTCAAACCAGGTCTAGGCATAACCTTTAAAAATTGACATGTTTTGAGGTTTATAAATAAATATTACCAAATAAGAAAAGGAGGGGAAAATACCTTGACGGTAAACTTTTCAGAGTTGTTTCCAAACATTACACATGCAGAGTAGATGTGGATCAGATTGATATAGATGTTACTGGAAAACCTTTAAAGCACACAAGAGGAAAAACAAGTAATAACACATCTTTCCATTTGCTGGAAGAAATAAAGCTAGGCTACATACAGTAAAAGCTATAAACTAGACTAAAGTTGCTGCTTTCATGGCAAGAAGTTTGTCTTCGGGTTTTTATAAATAGCTTTGTCTAAAAACAGCATTTACATTTTGTGTGTGTTGGTGACATATTAAGAATTTCATAAATGTGTATAATGTCATGGGTAGGCCCACACAGAATCTGCACGCGCAGAATTCCTCAGATTTTTAGCCCATCATTGATTCTGTTAATTTACTTGTGTAAATGTGTGTCAATTTATATTTATTCAGTTTTTTTTTTATTAAAATTAATTTCAGTGATATTATTTTCTAATATGAAAATATTTATATGATTTATTTACAATATAGTTTGTAAAGTAATATTTTATGTCTTTTAGTAGATATAGTATTTGAGAGACTTGCTTTGTTTACCAAATAAAGTTAATCTAATTGCATTTGCATTGTAAACAATAAATATAAGTTAAAAAGGTATTTTATTTTATTTTATATATTAAGGTTTTAGTTATGACACTGCCAAAATCATTCCTTATAAATCCGCAGATTTTTAAGTAAACCCTTTGCAGAAACAGCAAAAAATGTCCGCAGATTCTGTCTGGCCCTAGTCATGGGTATAACACAGATATTACAAAAAGGTGAATTATGAGGACATTCCTGATGTCCCCAGTTTTTCAAAAGGCTTACAAACCATAGAGAAAATACAGTTTGTACAGTATAAAACAATGGAAATGTACAGGATGTCTCCACAACCCACAAAAAACAAACCTACACTCACCAGCCACTTTATTAGGTACACCTTACTAGTACCGGGTTGGTACTACTACCCCCTTTTGCTTTAATCTTTCGTAGCATAGACTCAACAAGGTACTGGAAATATTCCTCAGAGATTTTGCTCCATATTGACATGATAGCATCACACAGTTGCTGCAGATTTGTCGGCTGCACATCCATGATGTGAACTTCCCGTTCACCACATCCCAAAGGTGCTCTACTGGATTGAGTTCTGGTGACTGTGGAGGCCATTTGAGTACAGTGAACTCATTGTCATGTTCAAGAAACCAGTCTGAGATGACATGGCACATTATCCTGCTGAAAGTAGCCATCAGAAGATGGGTACAGTTTGGTCATAAAGGGATGGACATGGTCAGCAACAATACTCAGGTAGGCTGTGGCATTGACGATGCTCAATTGGTACTAATAGGCCAAAAGTGTGCCAAGAAAATATCCCCCACACCATTACACCAGCACCACCAGCCTGAAGCGTTGATACAAGACAGAATGGATCCATGATTTCATGTTGTTGACATCAAAATCTGACACTAACATCTGAATGTTGCAGCAGAAATCGAGACTCATCAGACCAGGCAATGTTTCTCCAATCTTCTATTGTCCAATTTTGGTGAGCATGTGTGAATTGTAGCCTCTGTGTCCTGTTCTTATCTGACAGAAGTGGCACCTGGTGTGGTGTTCTGCTGCTGTAGTCCATCCGTCTCAAGGTTGGACGTGTTGTGTGTTCAGAGATGCTCTTCTGCAGATCTTTGTTCTAACGAGTGGTTATTTGAGTTACTGTTTCCTTTCTATCAGCTGGAACCAGTCTCCTCTGACCTCTGACAACAACAAGGCATTTGTGCCCACAGAACTGCCGCTCACTGGATATTTTCTCTTTTTCGGACCATTATCTGTAAACCCAAGAGATGGTTGTGCATGAAATCCCAGTTGATCAGCAGTTTCTGAAATACTCATAACAGCCCGTCTGGCACCAACAACCATACCACATTCAAAGTCACTTAAATCCCCTTTCTTCCCCATTCTGATGCTCGGTTTTAACTGCAGCAGATCATCTAGAGACCATGTCTACATGCCTAAATGCATTGAGTTGCTGCCATGTGATTGGCCGATTAGAAATGTGCATTAAGCAGTCAAAAAGTGGCCGGGGAGTGAGATTCAATCATAACTAATGCTAACACAGCTGTCATAAAAAAAATGTATCAACAAGTGGACGTTTTTGGATTCTCAAAAGCTACAGTAATTAAAAATCTAAAACAGGAAATACATTAGGCCCATTGTTATTGTTTACATTTCTCAAAACAGTCTACAAGTACTGGTAAATTGTTATTATCTTAATAAGAGGTAGTTAGTTAATATTGGGAATTGTGATGAAATAAATGTTACTGAATTTTGTCTTCTGAGATCTATAAAAATCTGTCTAACAATAGCATATATCTTTTGGTGTGTGTGTGTGTGTGTGTACGCTCTTGAGTCATGAGTATAATTCTGAATTATTTATCTGTTTTTTGCCAACAGTGGAAAAATTTACACTTAATTCCTGCTGAAATTGAATAGTAACACAATATAAGTGTGCATCAAACTGACAGTGCCCTGTGGTTTTCGGTGCAATGCAGAATGAGCCAGCAGCGGCTGAACTGCAAAGACAGAGCCGAGAGTCTCATGACGACAAGCTCAGACCCTTCTCCAATTTTCATTTCCAACTCGCTCACCTCCTGAACACACAAAAGGATTAACATGGTAAGGGTCGCTTGCTAAATGGTGATGTGATTAGCATGTTTGTATTATTTTAAAAGTATGTAATTAGGTTTGTATGTCATTGTGTTTTTTGCACTGTTTGGAGCCTACATCTACTGTTTTCACTCATCATGCTTGCTGGTGATGTGACAATAAAAGTGATTTGATTTGATGTGTGTATAGTCTAGAGCAGGGGTGTCAAACTCAATTCCTGGAGGGCCGAAGCCCTGCACAGTTTAGTTCCAACCCTGCTCCAACACATTTACCTGTAGGTTTCAAACAAGCCTGAAGGACTCAATTAGTTTGATCAGGTGTGTTTAATTAGGGTTGGAACTAAACTGTGCAGAGCTGCGGCCCTTTTGGAACTGAGTTTGACACCTGTGGTCTAGAGCATCACCTGGATGAGGATGGCAGTGTTTTCATCTACAGTGATGACATCATAGCGGTTTCCTCTTAGCCGCAGTGCAGACGGAGAGTGTTTTCTCTCCAGTAGAACCATATCGTACCTGCCGTTAAGAACATTTAATATTGCAAAAAAGATTAACAAGAAAAAAAAGTTACAGTTTATAAATAACACTTTTCTGTGATACATTGACTTATAACATTTAAAAAACACTTTGTTTTAAGATACAATTCTCACTATAACAAACAATCAAATACATTAAAAAATGCTTTAGGTTTTGTCTTGTTTCTAGTCCAAATATCTAAAATTAATTAAAACAAGCATTTTCTACACAATCAAAAAATATTGTCTGGTTCTCTGAAATATCAAGTCAAAATTAAGCGAGTTTTTCCTTAAAGGCGCAGTATGTAACTTTGACACCCAGTGGTTAAACTAGGTATTGCATGCCTGGTTCAAAACGCTCAAGTGCAGGTTGCCAGATTGATAACATCAACAGAAGTGTGCCTTACTATCAAGCCTTAAGGCAGATTTAAGTCGTGCTCTAAAAAAAGCAACCTAAAAGGAATATTTTTTTAACAAATAGAAGCCGGTTCTAATATATACATTTCAGGTGTTGGATTGTCCTAACCAACACCTGAAATTTATATATTACAACCGGCTTCTATTTTTCACAGGTGAACAACAGGATAAACTGACAGTGATCACCTCAGGTACACCTCATGTTCTTTTTCAGTGTATAATGCTAACAATGTGAGTTTGAATGCTATTTACCATGACATTTATTGCCAAACTGAAAATAACAAACTGTTTGAAATTGATCTTTAGATCTGTGACTCAGTGCAAACCAACACATATCAGCGAATCAGCATGTACATTTAATAATGTTAAAGAGGTTTAATATGTATTAATTAGATTATAAACCTAACCATTTCGTTGGAGTGCAGTGAGTGCACTATTCTGTGCTTCTGAATGGCTGTATTTAAATTACTGTGGTGTTGTCTGGTGCAAACAGTCAAATTGATTATCACTGCAAATCTCCTCACGTAGTGTGTTGTTAGGACACGGGGTTACAATGTAACCTGCTCACACCTAATGTTTACATTCGTAATATTTATATTATTTACTAATGGACTCTTTTCGCAAGACTGTTATGATATGTTTAACGCTCATAATCTTAAATCCTTTTTAATATTTTGCTTTAAAAAATTATGAACATTTCTATGTATTTATGTATGTATTATATCATCATTGCGTTAAATTACGAAAAATGAATGACCGTTTATGCGAGGTGTTTGTAATGCAGCGTCTCTGGGGCCGAGAGTAAATCTGACATTATTCTCTCCTCTGCCTGCCGTTATCAGTCTCACACTATTTTTTTTCCTTTTTCTAAAAGTCTTGATAACACCATTGTGGAGTTTTTCTTTTATTTTTTCAGCAAATAGGATTGTAAAAAAGTATTTGTTGTACTCTCCCATTCATTGTGCTGTAAGTTTACCCAACTATGATGCCTTCCGCTACTAAGAAACCCGGAAATGTGAAGAGTATATTAGTAACCTCATGTGGAACTCTGAATCTGCGTCTCATTTTGGAGTCTGCTACTGTCCACCCGAGGTCGCATTTTGGTCGCGAACAAATACTTTGAGATCTTTAATGACTGAATGAATAAAATATGCAGCTTTCCATCAAGGCAACCCGGGGTGCTGAAATGAAATTGGCTAAACTGGCAGAGGGCGGGTTAAAATATCCAAAACAGAGACCATTTCAAAGCAGAATATCTGACTTTAGCATTGTTTTTCAGATGGACAAGAATGTTCACTTAGCATGCTTCTTAAATATCTGCAAATATATTATGGTGTTTTTATGTTTTAGAAGAGTCCAAAACTTA
Organism: Danio rerio; assembly: GCF_052040795.2. Taxonomy (NCBI): domain Eukaryota; kingdom Metazoa; phylum Chordata; class Actinopteri; order Cypriniformes; family Danionidae; genus Danio; species Danio rerio. The sequence continues at coordinate 10,116,964 of NC_141025.1, read as the reverse complement.
CATTCAGCACCTTTCAATTTCAAAGTGAAATGAGTTTATTTCCCTTACCATAGTGGCAGATTATTTTACTTGTTCAAAGGAAAAACTCACTTAATTTTGACTTATTATTTCTGAAAACAGGACAATATTTTTTGCTTGTCTAAAAAATGCTTTTTGATTTAGGAATTTTAGATATTTGTACTAGAAAGTGCATGTATTTCCCCTCAGTAAACTCCTAATTTGCTGCTTATTAATAGTTTGTAAGGTAGTAGTTTAGGTACTAGGTTTAGGTATCGGTAGGATTAGGAAATCGATTTGTTGACTTTACCTAAAAAAGTGGGTCCCAGTTTATATTAAGTGTCCTTAACTACTATGTACTTGCATCAAAAAAATAAATACAATGTACTTACTGTGTTTATAATGTATTTGAGAACACTTGTGGTGCTTTTGAGTTGGGATAGAGGTTGGGTTATGGACAGGTTTGGTGGCATGGGTAGGTTTAAGGGTGGGTTAAGGTGTAAGGGATGGTCAACAGTGTATTAACAAATGTTATTACAAAAGTTAACTACAGATGTAATTACATACTTGTATTTAATCAAGCATTACTACACAGTAAATACATGTATTTACACAATAAGTACATTGTAACAAACTATTAATTACTGTGCAAGTACATATTAGTTAAGGCCGCTTAATATAAAGTGGGACCAAAAAGTGAGTAAACACATTGCCTTAAGTATTACATAAATGAACTATGTGCGTAACTATAAAAATTCACTTAAATCATCGAAGTTACAATGAGTTTGTTCACTTTTTTATGTAAAGTAAATAACCACTTTTTACAGTGTAGTTGTCAGAAGCTGAGTAGCTCACTTTGCCTCCAGTGCAAGTTGAATCTTTAAGCGTTTCAGTAAACCATCAGTGATGAGCAACACAAATGGGACAGTGTTCAGATATGATCCAGCAGTCGGTTCTTCTGTGAAATCCGCTAAGGAATGATGCAACAAAAGAGATGAAAATGTAATCATCATGCAACACCGAAATTATATACAAGCTTATAAGCATACACATAGTTTATCCGGTTAAATTGGCTCTTGTACGGTTGCAACAGTGTATGAATGCTGTTAAAATATGGAAGATATCCCTTTAAAGCAGAGAAGCCCAAAGTTAGGCCCACGGGCCAAAGATGGCCCATTGTAACCTTTGATTTGGCCAACCATCCCATCTGAGAGGAAAGTGAGAATGATGGAGAGGGTTGAGGCGAATGCATTTAACACAGAGATCGTCATTTCTAATTTGATGAAACCTTTTGTTTGTTTTATTGCCAAGCTACAAAAAAAGCAAACAGAAATTAAATGTTTCCATTAAATGTTGTAAATAAATCAGATTATTTTCAAATGTAAATACTGTGCAGAGGAGATCGGCAAAACTGAGTGTCATTCTGTTACAATTAGTTTGCTTTGATTTTACTTTAATAAGTTCAATATAAAATGTAAAAAAAAAAAATACTGAATTAGTTGATATAAAGCTATGGTTTCTAGTCATTTTGAAACATTATTAAATACATTTGAAAATTACCCACTATATTGGAAAAATTTTATTTTTTTGTTTTGTGATTATCTATTGCAATATGGATACGATTTCACCAGACGACTTATAATTCTTTATTTGGAAAACTTTTATACAATTAGATTGATTGGGATGATTCTTCATGAAATCTAATAAACAATCTATAAAATCTTTGGGGTCCTCGAAACATTTATGTTGCTGTCTGTCCTATTTGCAGTGCATTTCTGTATTTTCATGTGTTGTGAGTATTTTCATGCATTACAATCTATAAATACAGTCAGGAAAATATACAATTGAATAAGGTGTTTTATCACTTCCCAAGTCTAACAGTATTCAAGTACAGTAACTGAATGATACAAATAAAAATAAGATAATAAAATTGATCATAGTTAAGGTAAAAAATGGTGCAATTTCTTATATCTGAATGCTTTTAAAATCATTATACAGTGCAAATGCGCATGCAAATGATAAATTATAATACAAACTCAACATTGCATACTGTATATCCTGCGATGTAACTATTGTGAATGATCAACATTGCGATATTGATGCTGAAATGATATATTGTTCAGCCCTAATGGCAACTATATTTACCTTCGGCCCACGAGCCTCAATCAAGTTTGGTTTTTGGCCCTTCATAAGAAAATATTTGGGCACCCCTACTTTAAAGGAATAAAATGAAATTTCTGTCATTTTACACTCTTCCCCTATTTCTTCCAAACCAGTTTGAGTTTCTTTCTTCTGCTAAACACAAAGGAAGTTATACTGAAGAATGCAGGAAAAAAAACAGCAATTGACTTCCATAGTTTTTTTTTTGTTGTTGTTCCTAAAACTGCTGCTTTGTTAACAACATTGTTCAGAATGACTTGTTTTGTGTTCAACAGAAGAAAGAAATTCATAAAATGCTAATGAATGTGAAGTAAATTGTGAAAAATGTTCATTTATTAACTATGGCTTTAGTTTTGGTTCAAACCTACCATAACAAGCAACACTGAATTAAATTTCTTCTTTTGTAGTAATAAAATGTTAAAGCAAAACAAATACAATCAAATGAGCAACTAGTAATAACACAAACCCACAGACAAAAAAGAAAAGACCAGCAAAAAAATAATATAATAAATCAAATTCCATTTCTAATCCTAAATCTAAGTGGACTAAAATCTTTTGCATTAAAAACCAAATATGTTGTGAGTTGCTGTGATTGTATTGCATCATTTAGCATTTCTGTAAATTAATTTGAAATGCTGTGTCTTGTTAGGGCGCACATAACCGTGGTGTTTACAGCATCATGTGTGCATGAAGGATTGTTGGACTGACTGGATTCAGGCACTGCAGTGGAAAAGGAGATAAAGTTGATGTTCTTCTCTGAACACAAACTGCCGAAGGGTGAATGATTCGCACAGTGAAGCTCAAACACCATGCTGAAACACAGCCATGGGAAGTCAGGGCCAATGTGCTGACTGCATACAACAACACACCAACTGAAGGAGAGTCTGAGGAGACACACATAAACACATTAAATTAGGTATAAAGTACATCCAGACTGTTATTATTACAGAATAACGCCCGACAGGTTTAACGGTAGCGTGACGCAAATTGGAGCACTGCTGTATAGGACTGAAGGGCTTTATTCTGCAAAAAACAACCAGATGTACAGTGGGGGAATTAAGTTTTTAACACGTCTCCATTTTTCTCAGAAAACATATTTCTGAAGGTCCGTTTGACCTGAATTTTCACCAGATGTTGGTACGAAAACAAATCCATATAGTTATGTAAAGATTGTGTAATAAAATTAAGTGACAAAAGAAAAAAGTATTGAACACATGAAGAAAGGGAGGTTTAGAAGCCCAGACCGTAGCTAAAATCTCTCAGTAGTTCTTCAGCAACCCTCTGCCCTTCCTCATTGTAAATCAATATTAGCTGCTTAAGTCCAACATCTACATAAGCAGGAGGATGAAGATGAATCCAGGGAGGACATTTCAGCAGGACAATGATCCAAAACACAGCCAAGAAAACTCTCAAATGCTTTCAGAGAAAGAAAATCAAGCTGTGGAATGGCCCAACCAATCACCTGACTTGAATCCAATAGAAAATGCAAATTAAAGATCAGATTTGATAGATGAGACCCACAGAACATCAAGATTATTACACTCTGTTGAAATCTGTGAAAAACTCACACTTGAGCAATTCATGTGACTTCATTCTCCATATGAGAGGCGTCTTTAAGCTGCCATCACCAAAAACACTAAGAATTAAATACATTTCAACAGTTCAGTGGTTTCTCCTTCTGTCATTTTGTTGTTCATACACACAACTCATTTGTCAGATTTTTGTTTATTTGTTTTATTTTTACGTTTGTATTGTTTGAGTTTGTAACCATAATCTGGTTTATTCCTTGTCAACAGCTCCTTTAGAAATAATATTCCCAGGAAAAAAACATGATGAAATCAGCTGAATGGAGCTAATGGAGTATACACTAACCTGTGCATCATTTAGCCACCAGATGGTGCCAAACAGTCAAAAACTCAAAGCTGACAGAAACAAAACTGGCTGAATAAGATTGACACTAACCAATGTATTATTCATACCCAAGGCAGCGCCAAACAGTCAAAAAACATGACGTAACGCAAACATATGCATATGAACGTGGGTGTAAGTATGTGAAAGATCAATACAACGTCTCAAGTATTATGTATAGATACACCTGTATAGATGAAGACAAACAGACCTGTCCATCACATCTCTGCTCACTACTTTATGCTTTCCTTCCTCTGGTTTGACTTCAGACACAGACTTTCCTGAACACAAATGTACAAGCACACAGAATCAGGCAGGATATTTGCTATATACTGTAGCATTGACCTTATTCTACAATGCGGAAGTGGGCTCGTTTTGGCGATCATTTTAGACTTAAGTAGCCTATAGGAGAAATGACTGGTAATAATAAATGGCAAAAAAACGGTCAAACTGCTTGCGCTAAAAACAAGTGTATTTATAACTATACATAAAAATTTGAAAAATATAATATGAAAAGATCAATTTGCAACAGCATAACAAGCTGTTTTTAACATCTAAATATCATTGGAAGTGAACGAGACATCAAGCCAAAAAGATTCCCATGCCTGCGCCAGCTCGTAAATGAAGAATAAGGTCTATAGGTCTTATTAAATATAGATTGTGCTTGAGAAAATGACTCACCTGATACCTGTTCGAGAGCTGTAAGCAATTCTGTGTTCACACTGCTCACTGTTAACACCAGAACCTGCTCAAGTGCAACAACAATCATTAAATGTTCACTTGGACCACAAAACCAGTCATAAGTGTGCATTTTTTTGCTATTGAAATGTGTACAGCATCTGAAAGCTGAATAAATAAGACGCCAATTGCTGTATGGTTTGTTATAATAGAACAAAATCTGAACAAGATGCAACATTTTGAAAATCTGTGATCTGAAAGTTCAGAAAAATCTAAATATTGAGAAAATCACAGTTTAAGTTGTCCAAATTAAGGGCTTAGCAATGCATATAACTAATCAAAAATTTGGTTTTGCTATAATCTAGGGGTGTAACAGATCACAACTGATAGATCGGAACGAACGTGGCCCGGGGTTTATTAACTTTTTTTGAACTTGTAGCTTAATCAAATATTTATAACATTTGCAGAGAGATCACCCCCGCGTCATTCAAATCACTTGTATGAATGCATTTTGGCTTCCCTGTAAAATATTATGATGACGGAAAAAGTTGTTGTAGTTGGACCTACCTACATGCTTTCTTAGGCTATTAATAAAGTGTTTTCTGCCACTGTTTGTTTAGCCTGTATTAACGCATTCAGTGTAAAGCTGCGACAAAACATTTTTAAAAATCGGGATCTCAATTTAAACTCGTGCAACATGAATCATAAATTATATTGATTTGCATACTGTACGTTTGTTATTCGTTAGAAGTGCTGCATTCGAATCTGTTTGATCGAGAGGGATTTATTTTCTTTTTTACACTTTTTCAGTTCGTTACAAACAATTAAATAACACAGAAGTGCTACGAGAACAGTTTATAGTTCAGATAAAAACACTGATGTCTATGGTAAAGATTAAAATACCAGTTTAATTAAACTAGACACTCACTAGTGACTGTTTGACGCTGGTGAAAGCAATAACGTTGTGTGACCAATGGGTGACGACAAACAATCATAAAAATGATGTCCCTGAATAGGTTTTCAAAAATGATCCACTGATCATGAAACAAAGTTTTATGTGTGAATTGTTGAATCATTAATGGAAAATAAATATATGTTGTACACGATGTTAGTTTTCTTTATTTAGCATTATAAGCAACAGTAGCAAAGATACATTTTCCTATTGAATATTTTCCTTTTTTTCAGCTGGTTCTTCATTTTTATTCAAATAACAGCTTCTAAGCTCTGTTTGTTAAAACCGATGTTTTTGCAGTAATATTTTTGTATAAATAGAAAGCAAATGACATGCGTCTCCTCCCTATTTTTGCTGATCTGAAAAATGGTCCAATCCGTGACTCAAAAACTGTAGTGTGATACGAACCATGAGATATGTGATCTGTGACACCACTACTATAATCGGAGTAAGATATTTACAAAATGTCTTCATGGAAGCTGATCTTTACTTAATAGTTTAATGATTTTTGTAATAAAACCTGCTCATTTTCAGTCATACAATGCTTTTTTTTCTACAATGCATACAAATATACATGTAACTTAAGACAGGTTTCTTGCTCCATGGTGACATACTATGTGTGCTTTGTTTTAAAAGTACGATTAAGCAAGTATTTTTCATATTATTTTTATAATATATATCATTATATATTAATAATTTATTTTCATTTATATCTTTTTTTTAAATAAACCCTGCTTCAAAGTGCAAATTTATAAACTCTATAATATCTAACTGTGTTCAGCTTTGTTTTTCCATAGCTTTATATACGCTTTACATGGTTCAGTGTTACAATAAATACAGTAGTTTTCTATAGTTTGTATACAATAGGTAAAGATGGATTTATTATTACAACATGTTCAATTTCAAATGCATAACATGGCATAATATAGCTTATAGTATATAAGTATATATTGCTTATGTAATATACTGAATGCATTTGATTAATTTTAAATATTCAACTTTATATAGAAAACTAGTAATGATATAAACAATCACAGAGCTAAGGCCCACTAGACTATACTGCTTTATGCAAGAATGACATTAAGGAAATCCCCTTAAAATGAATTGTTTTACCTTATTAATTGTCATCAAACTGTCCTTTTATATTTTAAACATAATTTTGGTCAAATTGTTTTTACTTAATATTGTTTTCTGATAAGCCATTTCACATAAATATCACAATGCACATGATCACACGTGAACCCAAGCATTAAATAAATAATATATTAATCATAATTATTTTCAATCTGAGCTTAATTTTGCTAATTATTTACAGATAATTAATCTGACCCCATTCGTTTAAACAGAGATCTCAGGATTAAATCTCACTCTAGTATTGTGGTCAGCGTGGGACTTCATCCATTTGTTGATCTGCTTCTGGAGCTCCAGTAGTTCAGGTTTGGGCTCTTGCCTCTTTTGGCTCAAATACTGCAGCACTTCAAACTTTCTCATCAGCTCATCCAAACAGCTCAGTGTACAGAAGTCCTTAGCCTGAGCCAGGTAACCTTGTTAAAGACAGGTTTTACCATTATTAGTTTGATCAATTGCTGTTGAAGCTATTTCTGCCTAAAGTGTGACTGCATTTCACTCGTCATTCTACTGATTTCCATTCAAAGGCAAATAAATGGAAGAGAGAAGAAATGCTTGTGCAAATTTAGCTTCGTTCCAAAGTTCAAATTTGGTGAAATCTGGCCAGTGAATTCAGATTTCATGAAGTCTTAGCACAGCCTCTTATCCAAAATTTTAAAAAGCTAACTTTAAATATAAAGGTTTGCAGCATTAGCCTTCCAGAAGAAGAGCTTGTGCCTGTTATTCCAGAAACAACAAACACACTATATGCATTTTGCTTGCATTTAAAGAGCCCCTATTATGGGTTTTTGAAAGAGATCTTCCATGTAGTAACACAGCTCTAAGTGAAGTGAAATATCCAGCTAAGGCTTAAATCTGATGCACAGTGTTTAAAACTATTAATTCATCTATAAAAGAGTCGACTCATAGTGCTTCAAATGAATCGTCTTCATAATGAGTCTTTAGTCATTTCGGCGTGACGTTGATACGAAACTTAAACCCCGCCCAATCGTTGCCCAATTGCAAACCCGGGAAAATTTAAACCTGCGGCCCCGCCCACAAACAGTAGCAAAAAAAAAAGAAGAAGACAAACACTGTAGCAGATCCCGGTTGAATTAGGTCGTGAAGACGCTGTGCTCAACTGGATATTATTGGAAGTGTGAGGGGAAAGTTAGTGTTATTCTCTCTACCCAAAGATGAAACAGCAGAGAGTCAGTGGATGAGGTTTATTTTTACATAAATACCTCAGCATTAAAGCCTTTGGTTTTCTGACGCTTTGTTTATGGATTTAAACGCGTTTGTTAGCTTGCGTTTCACTGCTGTTTGTCATTGCTATGGCCACCATCAGCTTTTCCTACACACGTGCAGCGGTCAAGGTGGGGGGGTTAGGTTAGGGGGTGAGGTTTCTGAATAACACTGTTGAGAACCGGGTATTGTGTAATGTAGTAATTACTATGAAGCGTGTTTCGGGCGGCAGCTGCAATCCAATTCTATACCAATGTTGGCGACCTGGGAGTTTTACAGGTTGTTGAAATTACGGGAGTTTTCCGGGATAAATAACAAAAGGGGAGGGTGGAGGGAGATTGGTCTGAAATACGGGAGACTCCCGGGAAAAACAGGAGTGTTGGCAGGTATGCTCACAGATACACTAAGCATTCTACCTCAACAATTTTAATAAGCCGTGGTGGCCATTTCACTCTGTCTCACGCTGAACACTGTCGACCATTCACAACAGACTGGATCATCGGTCCAATCAGTGCACATTAGCTTCGCGCTAAGGAGGTGTTTGCTGAATGAATCATATAGGAGTCGTTGGGATAATTATTCATTCATTTTCTTGTCGGCTTAGTCTCTTTATTAATCCGGGGTCGCCACAGCGGAATAAACCGCCAACTTATCCCTGCCCTTCCAGGTGCAACCCATCTCTAGGAAACATCCACACAAACATTCACACACTCATACACTACGGACAATTTAGCCTACCCAATTCACCTGTACTGCATGTCTTTGGACTGTGGGGGAAACCGGAGCACCCGGAGGAAAGCCACGCAAATGCAGAGAGCACATGCAAACTCCACATAGAAACGCCAACTGAGCCGAGGCTCGAACCAGCGACCTTCTTGCTGTCAGGCGACAGCACTACCTACTGTGCCACTGCTTCGCCTGTCGTTCGGATAATTAAAAATAAATGCATATATAAGACCATGAAAGTGTTTTTGACCTTACATGCGTATCAGCCTGTTGTTGGAGACCCTTAAAACCAAAATATGACCCTTTTTAATGTATAATAAGGGCTCTTTAAAGTCTTGTCAGTTTAAACTCCTGATATATAAAGTTTTCATTGTGTGCACTTCGCTTTCATGCAAACTGTTAAAAACACATAAGATTCACATAATCACATTTGGATATTTCTATAAATGTATACGGAATGTCAAGAATGTCTTAAAGCTACAGTACCCAAAAATGTCAATTTTCTCACCATTTACTCAAGTGGTTCCAAACCTTTGTTTTTGTTTTTTTAACACAACAACAGAATATATATTTTTAAGAATGTTGGAAACTGGTTACCATTGATATCTATAGCAGGGAGAAAAAGATACTGTGAAAGTCAATGGGTGCCGAAATTCAGCATTCTTCAAAATATCTTTTGAAAGATAAAAAGCTTCAACAGGTTTGAAACAAGTGGAAGATGAGTACAATTTTAAAGAATTTATATTTATATTGGGTGAATCTCTTTAATAAAACATTGACCTGATATTCTGAGCTAAGCTATCCACAATAATTCTATAGCTTTTACTGTTTTACTACGCGTAGTTGTATTATGCTGAATAATTACATTCCACACTGAGTATTACTTAATAAAGAGAAGTAATTAAAATAAAAATTTAATAATGCAAGTAGTAGTCAATTACTTCTCTAACACTGCCCACACAACAGAATGTTCCTCAGAGCAGCATCCAATCATTTCTCATATTTACCAGTGGCTGTGCTGAGGTCAGATCTAAGCAGGATGAGTTCCTTCAGAGTGATCAGAATATGTAGAAGTGCCATCTCATTAAACACACCATCCCCACCTGCCACATTACATAATACAAATGTATGATGCATGTAGTATTACTTGGTTATTTCACATTATTGAGTGAGATGTTAATAGTGTAGTGGCACTGAACCGCTACAGAAATCGAGCATTTTTGTAATGTCTGAGAAAGTGTTTCCTTTTACCCTGTGCTGTCTGAAGCGTCTTCTCTTGCTGCTTTAGGAGGAATCGTGTGAGTTCGGAAGACAAAGTACTAAAGTCTTGGTTGTTTAACGCAGAGATTCCCAAGTCCTGCCTTTTCCTCATCAAAGGTAAAGCCATTGCATGAAGCTCCCTATATGCATTTCTTTGACTTTCTATAGGAATAACCACAGAAATACAAACAAATCAAAAATGAATGAGTTGAAATATAGAAAAAGTCATTAATTTTGTGCTTACAACAATTTGTTAATCATAAACTTATCCAAATACTATCACAATAAAGGGATCACAAACAATTGTTTTTATTTACAAATAAAGATACTGTACAAACGTTTTTGACTCTTCTTAATCAAAAAAATACCATAATATGTTTGCAAATATTCAAGATACATGTAAAGTGAACATTCTTGTTATCTGAGAAACAATGCTAAAGTCAGCTATTATTAGGGATGTAACAATATTTTAAATACCGTCATACCGCAATAGTAATTTTTTTCAATATTACCGTAGTCGCATGACTCAATAAAACTGTATTTCTGAGAAAAGTTTGCTCAGGCGAATGAAGGGAACGGAAGGTAGCGGGAACTACAATTCCCATCAGCCTAGGCGTGGCCATCATCCTTTGCGGACTGTTGTCGCTACAGATCCAGTAATGCGGAAATGGAGTGTGTTGCTAGTAGCGGGGAAGAAAAAGAGCTGGAAATGATCGAACCTAAAGCGGGTTTTAAATCAGATGTGTGGAAGCATTTCGGTTTCTTTCTAAAAAGATACGAAAAAAGAGAAAAGGTGACAGACAAAGAAAAAAACAATATGCAGGCACTGCCAGACTGTGGTGAAATATAAGTCGGGGAATACGACTTAAAACAGTTATGGGGACTGCAGAACACAGCACACTTGTTAGATTGATGCAGACATTGACTTGTACCGCAAAGAGACCTCTATCTCACTCATGGCCTGTCCTCTCAAGTGGTGGAAAGACAATGCACAACATTACCCACTGCTGTCAACCTTGGCTAAATCATATCTCTCTGTCCCAGAAACCTCAGTCCCAAATGAGAGGGGTTTTTTTTCTGTTGCAGGGGACATGCCCAGAGATCCCAGCTTTTACCAGATTATAGTTATGCGATAATTTTCTTTAAAAAACCCATCTTTATCTAAGTGAGTTTGTGATTAAATGTTGAATGTGATGAGTTTTCAACAATTCTAAATTGAAACTTTATTTTTTTATTTGGTTTAATAGTTTTTTGTTATTAAAATTAAAAAATTGAAGTTCCTGTTTCGAAACTTACAGATAGATGGCTAATTTGTATGTTATTGATATGTTCTGTGCTAAGGTAAATAAACACTTTTGGCACTTTTTTCGAGTCTTTTCATTAGTTTTGTTTTTCCTGTAAATTATTCAATAAATACCGTACCGTGCCATTCATACCGAGGTATTATCGTACTGTGAAATTCTGATACCGTTACATCCCTAGTTATTATACTTTAAAAATGTGCACTCCATGTCAAAATGTCTGTCTATCTTGAATGTCTGTGGGTTCGGAGGCCATTTGCAGATGTCCAAAATAAGAAACTAATTCAAAATAATAAAAATCCACACTAAGGTGGTTTTTAATTTACAAATAATATAAAAAATACTCTGTTATTATTAACTGAGCAGCTCAAGAGTGTAGAACGTCAGGCACACTCACTGCGGTTTGTGTCGTCAATCTGGCAACCAGCGTTTGCTTAAGTCATCGCCGGAGGTAAAGATTTACAGGATCTCTAATGTTTTGAATTTGGACTGTAATACCTAATTCAATCACTAAATGTCAATTCTAAATACTGCACCTTTAATTTACTCACCCTCAGGCCACCGAAGATGTAGGTGACGTCTTTTTGCTTTAGTAGAAGATTAAAGTAAATAAAAGTACAATAAAATTTTTTTAAAGGTTTTTTAGATTAAAAGTAAACATACAGACACGTCCAAATCAATCTCTGTTGCTCTTGATGATTCATGTTGTGAAGTGAAATGATCAGTTTGTGCAAGAAATTGAAACTTATTTACAATATTATTATTGTTAAGGTGACACGGTGGCTCAGTGGCTAGCACTGTCGCCTACAGCAAAAATGTTTGAGCCCCGGCTGGGCCAGTTGGCATTTCTGTATGGAGTCTGTATGTTCTCCCCATGTTGGGGTGGGTTTCCTACAGGAGCTCTGGTTTCATTCACAAGTCCAAAGACATGCACTATAAGTGAATTGGATTAACTAAATTGGCCATAGTGTATGAGTGTGTGTGTGTGTGAATATGAGAGTGTATGGGTGTTTTCTAGGGGTGTAACGATTTATCGTTGTACGATATATTGCGATGCAAAAATGTCACAATATGCATCGTGGCGTTATGACGATTTGATTACGATATGACGTCCGTTTTCTCTTATTAGTTAAGCTGTTTGCACGTGAGCTACGTTCCACCTGCTGTCGCACGTGAGTTCAGATTGCAGTAGCAGTAATGTTAGCAGACCAAGATGAGTGGAGTTGAAATAAAGGATGGCCCATCCTCTCAAAATCAGACGTCTGGCAACATTTCGGTTGTACAGTCATTGCTTTAGACTCGTCTGCTTTTTGACACGCATACTGGGACAAACATAGCCTAAGTTTTAGTCTTCACAGTGATTTATATACTTTGCACAGCGACATGGATACCTCCTAATGGTGTTGAAAGAGTCACATACTGTATTTATAAGGTACAATTCACCATAAAATATCATTCTGTCTTCATATAATGATGTATTGGCAACCGCAAAATCACACATGACGTGAGCTGACCATGAGCTGTTACTACAGAGGGCGGACTATGATAGACGCGCGCGCGTGCTTCAGTGAACAGAACCTGCAGGTTGTGACTAATAGGTAATAAAGTATTAAACAACATTCAGTTTGTGGAACAGAGTAATCATTCAGGAGCCGCGTGGGAAGTATGAACAGCAGTGGAAATGAAACCGAAAGCGTGCACATTATTTAAATAATGATATCGCATTTTAGAGTGTTATGATTATGACGAGCATTAACCCTTTTGAGTACAGAGGTACACAAAAATGCACGTCAACATGATACACGTGATAGCGCCGACATCAGCGACGCAGAAGAAATAGTAAACCTGCCTAAACTGCTGAAAAGAGTCACGACTGTCCTGTGTAATGAAAAGACGGCCACCCTGTCACTCATCATGCCCAACATGAAGACAGTCATCCATAAAAACCTCTCAGACACATACACATGAGTTCAGGATTATCTTATAGAACTGCTGATTACCTGGAAATGTAGAATTTTTTTTTTTTTTTTTTTGCACACAAAAAAAGCAAGTGACCAAGCAAAGCCTTAAGCTCTTACTGTTAAATTCAATTGAGTTGAATCATTTCAATAATATTTTATAAGAAGTTTTTAAATTGTTTTATTTTCCAGAGACAGTCCTGTTTAATTTATTTTCTTAAAGAAGGTTCAGTTTAACAAGTTGAAACAAAAGAAATGCATAAAAAAAAGTTTACTTGGTAATTAATTTTTTTTTAATAAAATTTGCATTTCAGTTTAATTTTCAATGTTTATTCCAAATATCGTGATACATATCGAATCGTGAACATTATATCGTGATACACATTGTATCGTGAGCTGAGTGTATCGTTACACCCCTAGTGTTTTCCAGTACTGGGCTGCGAACTGTTTGCCCAGGCTGTGGATTAAAGCTAATAATATTGTAAATAATGCTAAATTTACTACAGACCTATCATTTTGCTTTAAAAGGAGGCACAAGGGTTAATTTGGGCCTCATTTGATTTGGTTTGTATGTCTAGTTTTAATCACAAGAATGAGTGATCATTGACTTGATTATATGGATCACCAAAGACCACATATTCAGCTAATCCAGCATCTTCTTTAATATTCTGTGTCCCCTGCATCTTCATTGGCCTGAGGATGAGTAAATTAACTGTACATTTTTAACTACCCCTTTAAGGATTGCTGATACCTGTGGCTGGTACACATACAGTCTTTCTGATCGGTGCTTGTTTCTCAACAAGTGGAAAGACTGTCTCAGTTGCAGCAACACTCCTCTCAGTTTCTGAGACTTGAATCACTGTGTTTATTCGGTCCTCTGGCAAGACTTTTCCTGTGCAAGTCCGACTCAAGTTTTCTTCTGAAATATATAACACATTAACCATCAATTTTTTTATTAAATTTGTGCCTTTTGTTATGACAGATTACATAATGGAGACTTTGGCGACCTTAAATAACGTGTCATGCTTTTTTATTATATATTTACATTTACAAAAATACATTATATACTTATATACTTATGAATACATGGCATTATAATCAAGATAACCTTTAGGATAATAAATGCAATCTAAAAAAATAGATAATAATTAAACATTCAGAAATTTGTGCTACAGCTATAAATTAGCACAAATTCCAGCATCAACATCATATATTTGTTTAGAAAGCAATATATAGAGTTACATAATAATTTCAAACACAATGAGGTATATGCACAGGGACTTTTCATTTTAAGTCAGCCAGCTCAATCTGTTATGATCCCCAGTGATCTAGCTTTTGCAGATAGCTCAAGAACACTCTCTATCATTCACCCGAACTACACATCTGCCACTGAACTGAACTACATATCCCATCATGTACTTCACTCACTCACCAGTTTCCAGATCACCTCTTGATTACGAAAACAGCAGAAGTTATTTAGGACTAATTTCATGGACTATATGGACACCACACATACACCCACACACACTTTTTTCTTCTTGTTTCCACTGTAGTGAGCATTACATAAGCCTTTCATGTCTAGTACAGCCGTGTATTTGACCCTTGTTTGTTTCATTGTTTATGTTTGTTTTGCCGCCTGCCACAACCTATAGCTTTTTTTCCGATTACTCTTTAGGATTATCTACAGGGTTGATACACGTTTACTACTAAAATTCCATGACTTTTTCATGAATTTTCCAAGACTTTCAAGTAAATTTTCATGACCTAATGTTTCATGCAATGTCTACATATGCATGCTAAAAGAAAAACAATGCATGTTCAATTGTATAACAGCATATCGTAAAACACGCAACAATCTATTAAGTTTCAATTTATATCTATGTACACTTGATATAGATAATGCTTACACGCACTAATAATGTGAGAGTATGTGTTTGGCCCAGGAGAGAAAAGAAGTAAATAACCTATATTTAAGTATACAGATATCTGTTTTCCATAACTTTGTGGCTTTTTTCAGATTTTCCAAAACTTTTCCAGGCCTGAAAAATGCCATGTTAAAATTCCATGACTTTTCTAGGTTTTCCATGACCGTATGAACCCTGTATCTACATGTTACAGTTTGTCCCTGTGTGAACCTTGCTGGGCGGATGATTCTCTAATAAAAGCTGCAATTTGGATCCAACCTATGTTGTCAAACCCGAAACATTACACAATCGCTTCCAGTAAACTGTCACACCATTATTGCTGCATTTAAGGTCCCATTTACACTGTCAGGTCTTTTTATTTATTTATTTTTTTCAGATTTTTTTATTTGTTTACACATTCTTTTAATTGTGACCCATATCCGATTCATGTGTTTACACTTGCCATACAATTACGATGTCACGCATGCATTAAAACTGGTTCGAGAATCTGTGCCACATTAGCCACGATGGAAGAAATTGCGAAGTTTGCCCAACTTTAAAATGATTTTGAGGCAGAGGCAAAGGAGGAGGAAAAAGGCCGTCATTGCAACTTGCGCCTATAAATATATATGGTGTCCTCCACCATTCAGAGGAATTTTTAGGTATGAGAGAGATCTCCGGTCTGGTGGGAGCAAAATGTGGCGACTGACCCTTTTCCCCATCCATGTTTCCTCTGTTGTTGTTGTTTACTGCGTCGGGGTCTCCAGATACACTCTTCCTTCTACATCATTAAACCGCGGAGGTGTATCATAATGCCGCAAGTTTAATGACGTACAAAACGGAATGCCTCAATAAATCCGATCTGCCTAGTGTGACATGATAGTCACAAATCCGATTTATATCCGATTTATATGCGAATGCATGCATCTTTTCGTGTTTACACTGTCATATAACAGATCTGATCTGGTATTGGGTCACATTTAACTGGCAGTGTAAATGGCCTAAGATACAGAGTGGAGAGCACGACCATGAAGCTGAATGCTTAGCGCAGTGTCACACCGCTCAGCTCCACTCACATGCTCTGACTGCAACAGTATATCAGTTCAGTATGTTCACTATGTTACATAACTGCCCCTTGCTGGTCATGTCTTACTTGTGTTAGACCATTTTGTGCTGTGCCGCGCAGTACTGCAGCACTGCAGCACTGCGTGTGGTCACGTTTATTCACTCGCACATTCTCAGTAGCCACATCTGTATGATTTAAAATCAGCGATCTTCAACGACTGAGATATGATATAAAGGTGGTCTTAGACCGGACCTGAACCACTAAATAAAATTTTAATTTTTCCACACCATGACTTTAAAATATGAACATTTATTTTACCACAGTACTTTCAATGGATTTTCAGCACTTGCCTGCTGTTCCTGATAGTCTTTTATCTTGTTTTATGCTTGAACATATAAATGAATGTTTACGTCAACTTAACTTGCCACATTTTACTTACATTTCAACATTGATGTTGTAAAAGGAACCTTATAAAACTGAAAAAAGTCACGTCAACCTTTCACTGGAAGTTTATCTGTGGCTAAAAAACACTAGCTGTGCATATACCCCATTAATAAATCTTATCTTGGTTTCACTCTACCTGCAGATGCTGGACTGCTTAGTTGAGGTTTCTGCACTGTATATTTCTGCTTTGCTCTTATCCTCACAAAACACGAGAAGGGGTCTTCACAAAACTGAACTACTGAATCATCTCCATTATTGCCTCTCAAACCGTTACATAACAGAGATGATTTAGAGACATTATATTCTCGTCTCTGTTCTGCCTGTTTAAGAAGTTTGTGTATAGTGGATATCACTTCAGAATTTTTGTCTCTGTGCCTTAACGGAGATGATTTAGACATTGGAATCACTTTAGAAAAACCAGGCAGCTCTTCTGAAAGACATGTGCTGGAATTTGCCTGCATCCTGGAGCATTGTTCTGGAGGACCAGACTTGTTTTGCTTCATCTCTGCAGCTTTACAGTCTTTTTTCCCTTCAGTTGCGGTCGCTGTAGACCTGTCTCCTTTATGAGGGATGCACTCTTTTATAAAAAACTTCACAGTCGTCCCTCTCTTCACCTGTGCGGGTACAGCTGACTGCAAAGGTTTAGGGTGAACTGCAGTGGGACAGCCTGAAGTTGGTAGTGCTAAGAAATCAGAATTAGACGTTTTGTATATCGCTCTTGTTTCCTGGGTTAAGATTAAAGGAATATTTTCTTAACCCTTGTGTAGCCTCATGTAATGTCAGTGGTTGTTTTTGCCCCATTGACTTCCATTATAAGCTTATATGGAGTTCTATGGAGTAAAACAGCAAATTACAGTGTGTGCATAAATACACTTACTATGCAGGGCTCGAAATGAACCTTTTCGCTTGGTAGCACCGGTGCTCCTACCATTAAAAATGTAGTCGCACCAGCCATCATTTAGTTGCACCTACCAAAAATTATGAGCACCGTTACTACAAGTTTGTTATTAACAGATTTATTGCATGCACTCACTGGCCCTACACACACTGCTTGATGTGAATGAGTTAACGATAATACCTGTGATGTGTTCTCACAGGTGGTGTCCAATTTTGCACAGATGATATTGACATATAACTTATTATTTGCATACGTCATCTTAATAAATGGCTTTAGTCGTTTTCATAGCGGACTTTATCCCACTGGTGTAGTGTAAATGGTGGATTAACATTCACTACATTATTTGTAACTTTGGGTAGTTTCTAAAACACAATCTGTCAGTGTTATTTTCATTCTCACGTATCAAGACCTTTACATTTTGGCGGCTGTAGCTCCCTGCCATTTGAACTGAGTGATTGACAGCTGATATTAACCAATCCATTCGCGTTCTGTTCTAGAGCAGTGGGCAAATAAGAAGACTTTAAAGGCGGGGTAAGCATTGGGGGCTTTTTGTTTACTGCAGCAAGTTGACATGTCAACTGTTTTAAACTATTCCTGAGTGCTGCATTTGTCGTTTCAGGTGCAAAGATTTATTCTGTGTCAATGTCTACTAAATCTGCGGTGAACATTTTGCACTGAAAACTGGTCGCACGGCAACAATTTTATGCACTCTCACAAATGCTCCCAAATATATTTTAAAGTCGCATAGATAAAATTTCATAATGGAAGTCAAAGGGGCAAAAACAGTCACAAACATATTGAAGGGGTAGTCAATTTGCCCAGAGTGTATTGTTTAATTTCTGAATATTTTCGAAGCATCTTTTCAAAATGTGTCAAAATTAGATCAAAAACATCAAAAATCCTTTCATTTGCTGAAACACAGAGAAAGCTGTGGCCAAATTAAGACTTAAAATCACCCCAGAGTGGATGAAAACATCCCCAACGGCACACAAGGGTTCAAAAGCGGATCTGATGAGAGAAACTTGAAAAGCTTACCAGCATTTAAAGAACGCTTGCACAGCATCTCTGCAAAAACATATCAGAAGAAATACTATTTTCATTAAAACCCGTAAAAAGAATATAAAACACAAAAAGAGGGTATTATTCCATCCTGTCTTTTAAAGGGTCATGAAACCTTCCTCTTACAGTTAATCTACCACAACTTAAAAGAATAGTTCACCCAAAAAATTTAAACAATCAAAATGTATTATTCTTCATGTGGTGTTAACCCTTTGAGTTTCTTTCTTCTACTGAACACAAAAGATCTTTTGATATAAACTAGTTGACGGTTCCCATTGACTTCCATATTAGAAAAAAAAAAGGTTCCATCAGCCAGCGTTCTTCAAAATTTCTTCTTTTGTGCTCAACAGAAGAAAAAAACTTAAATATAGGCTTTGAGAAAGAGTGAAAAAATAATAACAGAGATTTATTTTGGGGGGAACTATTCCTTTAAATTGGGGTAGAAAGTGATGCTGCCCCAATATAGATTTTAAACATGGAAATTGGTCACACTTTACAATAAGGTTCTAGTAATGTTAGTTAATGTAATTACTAACATTAACTAAGAACGAACAACGTTTGTATGCCATTTATTTATCATAGTTCAACATTTACTAATGCATTATTAATGTAAATACAAAGGTGTGCTTGTTAACATTACCTAAAGCACTGTGAGCTAACAAGGACAATGAACAACTGTACGTTAACAAAAAATAATAAATACAGGGTCTCTAACGTAATAAATGTATTGTTCATTGTTTGTTGATGATGGTAAATACAATAACTAACATTAACTAATGGAACCTTATTGTAAAGTGTTACCATGAAATCAGAAACGTCATCAACTGTTCCCTACAATTAAAGTTAACATTATCTTAAATCATGTTCAACACACATACATTTGTAAAAATCTATTTTAAAATGTTGTCATGGGTTTCACGACCCTTTAAAATAGACTTTGACCATACATTAAATGCATAGTTAACAATCTTACCATCTATTTTCACAATAGGCAACGTTGAGAATCTTTCATCCATGCATGACGCTCCAACAGTGCTTTTGCATTCATTTTTGGACATCTCAGTATTTCTTGAGAGGTTTTCAGGTTTAACTGGTATAATGTTGGTGAACTGTAATTTTACTATACTGTCTTTGAGTTCTGCAACAGTTTCCATCTCCACATTCAGTAGTGTGAGAAGCTCTGGAAGCGGCTGAATTTGGACCAATGGATTCCCTACCTGTGGTTCTGAACACATCATTATGGACTTTAGGCACACTATTTTAAAGGTTTGTCTAGCCTGCAATATTTTGACAATAAACCAACATGGCAAAGATAGTATACATATGATTAATTGAATGTTTCCTGTAAAAACTCTGCACTTTTTACATTTACATATCCACATTACCAGCAAATAAAAATCGAGCCACATCCTGGTGTTGTTTTTCTGCCTTCCAAACAACTTTTTCCATCTTTTCACAATCGTTCTCTGACAAGAAATGGCTAGAAAACAATGAGATCCATATTATTTTCTTTGTCATATGTATTATTAATATTGGTCACACATTATTTAATGGTCCGTTTGTTGAACATAAGTTACATTGAAACTAATTCTCATTAGATTGTAAGTAGACTGTTAGGTTGGGGTTAGGGTTAGTGTAAGTTGACATGTACTTGCAAAGTTTATTATAGTCAGTTAAATGTCTGCTGAAAGAGCAGTATCAACAGCTATTAAGTAGACAGTCTGGACCATCAAAATAAAGTGTTACCTTATTATTATTTTAAGTACTTTCGATATTTCCAAATTATTACTATTATTAAACAGTAGGCTACCGAAGTTTGATGCTCATACTGTAAAGTCAACATGCATTGAAAATTAATATTGCAATCATGTGATTCTGGTCATCGGCGAAATTCAGGTGAAGGGCAGGAACATGAAGTAAAAAACTGAATGCAAAATATGGAGCAAAGTCTGTATTGTTGTGCTTTAGACCAGAGGTTCTCAAATTGGGGGTCAGGACCCCCCGAGGGGTCCCGGGACAATGAAAGGGGGTCGCCTGGTGATTTTCAAAAATCAATTAATTTTTAATAAACCTTAAGACTTACTGTATTTTATCAATAACCTACTAAAGAGAAAAAAATTGGCGTTTATAGTTACTAAAACCAATTTGGTAACTATAGTAGCTTATAGTTACTAGTTCTATTGGATTGCGAGTTTTGCGACTTCTCGGGTAATTACATTATACTAAAGACACAGCAATACCGTCAGATGCAGCAGACTGATTTTATAATACCAGGTTAAACTTTCTAGCCCATACTTACACTTACATACATAAAAAAAAAAAACAAAGAATAGACTTGGGTCTATTGGTGTGTGTGTGTGTGCGTCATTGCATACAAGGTGTCTATATTTATAACCACCACCTCAGAGAATATTGGGGGTCATGAGTCACTGGCATTGTCATTTTGGGGGTCGCAGGCTGAAAAGTTTGGGAACCCCTGCTTTAGACCACATTTCAAAAGAAATACAAACAGAAAGTAATCACATTTATTGGACATGATCCTTATATAATGTAGAGGAGCAAGTTTTCTGTGAAACTTAAATATTTGCCTGTCATCATGAAGCAACTACCTACAGGAAAGTAATACAATAATAATTTATAGAAAAACACTATAGTGTTTTTAAACCATACTTAAGTAAAGTACTTGAATTCATCTGTTGTGGTAATGGTATAGTTGCTTTGGTAAAATAACAATTCATGTTATAATAATAAACAAATTACCCAACACTGTACTATATACATATATATATATATATACACTCACTGGCCACTTTTATTTTATACACCTGTCCAACTGCTCGTTCATGCAAATTTCTAATCAGCCAACCACATAAGCAACTCAATGTATTTAGGCATGTAGACATGGTCAAGACGATCTGCTGCAGTTCAAACCGAGCATCAGAATGAGGAAGAAAGGTGATTTAAAAGACTTTGAACGTGGCATGGTTGTTGCTGCCAGACAGGCTGGTCTGAGTATTTCAGAAACTGCTGATCTACTAGGATTTTCACACACAACCATCTCTAGGGTTTCCAGAGAATGGTCTAAAAAGGAAAAATTTCCAGTGAGCGGCTATTCCATCTCCATTCGTTTATGACCACCAGTTCTTCTGATGGCTACTTTCAGCAGGTTAATGAGCCAAGCATCCAAGACTGGTTTCTTGAACATGACAATGAGTTCACTCTACCCAAATGGCCTCCACAGTCACCAGAACTTAATCCAATAGAGCACATTTGGAATGTGGTGGATCGGGAGATTCGCATCATGAACGTGCCGCTGACAAATCTGCAGGAACTGCGCGATGCAATTATCTCAATATGGACCAAAATCTCTGAGGAATATTTCCAGTACCTTGTTAAATCTATGCCACAAAGGATTAAGGCAGTTCTGAAAGCAAAAGGAAGTCCAACCCGGTACTAGTAAGGTGTACCTAATAAAGTGGCCAGTGAGTGTATATACAGTATATTTAGAGAGCAGCGAAATATAAATGCCATGAAAATCGTACATTGTTTTAGATTTTTTTTAAACCATAAAAAGCACAAAGAATGAACATTTTGAAGTTCTACTTGTGATTTCTATATATAATCACGTCCTGTCCTCCACCCGAATTTCACACCACAGCAATGACTTCACATGCAAACTACCTATCCACATTCTAGCGAACAAATGGTTGTCTTTGGCATCCTGTTTTACTTAGGTGCACAAGTACAAATGGAAACAACCCTGTACTAGAATATCCTCAATCATGTTAACTGCAACAAATATTCACAGTCTTATCACAAAAGCACAAACTCACTGCTTATAAACTGGCGAGAGTATTTCAGCTGACAGCTCTCTGCTGGATACAAACAGGTCAGGTAGACACAGAGCAAGATTACATGGTGAAAGCGGCAGGTCTAATTCCATCTCTGCGTAAGACTTTGAAGCCGCTGGAAAGAAACTGAAGATTAGAAGAGCAATCTGCAAATCCTCGCGATTCAATATGAAACGTCTATTCAAATACCTGGAGATTTTGGCTCCTTAAAGGTCATGTTTGCAAAGCTGCTTTCAGGCATTTGCAGGACCTCCAATTCAGCCTTGCATTTATCAGTGCAGGTGACTATTATGAAACATATAATTAAAATCGGCATTTAAATAAAATACAATGGCCTCTCAAAATGGGGTCAAACTTATGTCTGATTCTGAGTGCATTAGATAACACAATATATAAGCTCATTGAATTTGCACTTTACTGGGACATTTCTTGTGCATTGGCATTTAATCAGCTAGTTTGACAGTTGTTAGTGTTTGAGCAGTGCATTTGATTGTTTAAAATTTGAAACCTAATATATCAATATATCACTCCCTGCGTCCCAAATCGCATACTTATGCACTATTCTACGCCCTTTTGTAGTATAAATAGTGTAAGTAGTGCGTTCACACTGAAAACTCTAAAAATAATAAGTGCACTTTAATTACCCGGATGATGCACTCATTCAGCCGCTAAAATGAAGTGTGTAATGATGGACACTTCACGCACTCAAAGACCGCAGGTTTGCTTACGTAGCGAAAGGGGCGGAGCGATCGGATGCACATGTTGGATAACTTTATTTATTTTGGATGGTGAAAGCAAAATTCTCCTACAAGAGTGATTATAGCACCTCCCGATGGTGAATGCGGTTATACTCACGGCAGGTATTATTTGATAATTCTGTCGTTTATTTCACTGATCTGGCAACCGTCAAACGTCATCAGGGAAACGGTTTGAATTTCCGCTTAGTAAAAAAACATTAGTGTGCCATTTGGGACGACACTACATACATATACTATCCTGTTGAGTGTGTAAGTGCATAAGTACATAGTGCATGAGTGCATAGTGTATAGTGTACCATTTGGGACGCAGCTACTGTTTGCTTGGAAGATGCTTAGATGCTTTTTTTTTTTTTTTTAATGGAGGGCAATCATGCTAATTTTCCCATGCTCATATGGGACCCTAAACCACAAAAGCGTCTTACATTGAACAGGAATGTTTTTAGCAATTGCCAAAACTACATTGCATGGGTCAAAATTATAGATTTTTATTGATGTCAAAATTAATTAGAATAATAAGTGAAGATCCTTTTCCATGAAACTGTTAGTAAATAAAATAATGATTATTCTTTTGTAGACAGACAATATGCATCGCTAAAAACTTAATCTGGACAACTTTATGGGTGATATTTTACAGATTTTTTGAACCCTCGGATTACAGTTTCTCAAAAAATTGTATCTCTACCAAATATTGTCCTATTCCAACACACCAAACATCAACAGAAAGCTTATTTCTTTAGCAGATGCACTCTAGACTAGTTTATAACAGCAGATGTCGCTTTAGGCTAGTTATTAACAGCAGACTGCACTATAGGCTATTTTTTAACTGTGGATGGCGCTCTAGGCTAATATTGAACTGTGGACGACGGCCTAGGCTAGTTTTTAACAGCAGATTGCGCTCTAGGCTAGCTTTTAATAGCAGATGTTGCTCTAGGCTAGATTTAACAGCAAATGGTGCTCTAGGCTAGTATTGAACTGCGGACGACGGCCTAGGCTAGTTTTTAACAGCAGATTGCGCTCTAGGCTAGCTTTTAATAGCAGATGTTGCTCTAGGCTAGTTTTAACAGCAAATGGTGCTCTAGGCTAGTTTTTAACTGTGGATGGCGCTCTAGGCTAGTATTTAACTGTAGACGGCGATCTAGGCTTGTCTTTAACAGCAGATTGCACTCTAGGCTAGCTTTTAACAGCAGATGTTGCTCTAGGCTATTTTTAACAGCAAATGGCGCTCTAGGCTAGTTTTTAACTGTGGATGGCTCTCTAGGCTAGTATTTAACTGCAGACGGCGATCTGGGCTAGTTTTTAACAGCAGATTGCGCTCTAGGCTAGCTTTTAACAGCAGATGTTGCTCTAGGCTAGTTTTTAACTGCGGATAGCGCTCTAGGCTAGTTTTTAACAGCAGGTGGCACTCTAAGCTAGTTTTTAACTGTGAATGGCACTCTAGGCTAGTTTTTAAAGAGCAGACGATGCGCTAGGCTAGTTATTAACAGCAGACGAAGCTGTTAATAACTGTGGATGGCGTGCTAGGCTAGTTATTACAGCAGACGGCGCTCTAGGCTAGTTTTAAACAGTACGCAATGCTCTAGGTTGGTTTTTAATTGCAGACAGTGCTCAAGGTTAGTTTTTAACTGCACTCTAGGCTAGTTTTTAACTGCAGATGGTGCTTAAGGTTAGTTTTTAACAGCACACCACGGTCTAGGTTAGTTTTCAACACCAGACGGCACCTTAGGTTATTTTTTAACACCAGGTGGCACTCTAGTCTAGTTTTTACTGTGAACAGCGCTCTATGCTAGTTTTTAACAGCAGATTCCACCTTAGGTTAGTTTTAACACCAAGTGGCGCTCTAGGCTAGTTTTTAATAACAGACGGCACCTTAGGCTAGATTTTTACCCCAGGTGCCGCGCTAGTCTAGTTTTTACTGCGAATGGTGCTCTAGGCTTGCTTTAACAGTAGATGGCACCTTTAGTTAGTTTTTAACACTAGGTGGTGTTCTAGGCTAGTTTTTAATAACAGACGGCACTCTAGTTTTTCACTCCGAATGACGCTCTAGGCTAGTTTTCAACAGCAGATGGTGCTCTAGGCTAGTTCTTAACAGCAGATGGTGCTCTAGGCTAGTTATTAACAGCAGATGGCGCTCTAGGCTAGTTTTTAACTGCTGACATCGCTCTAGGCTTGTTATTAACAGCAGACGGTACTCCAGGCTAGTTTTTAACTGCAGACAGTGCTCTAAGCTAGTTTTTAACTGCAGATGGCGCTATAGGTTAATTTTTAACACTAAATATCACTATAGGTTCGTTTTTAACAGCACATGACAGTCTAGGTTAGTTTTTAACACCAGAAAGCACCTTAGGCTAGTTTTTTCAACACCAGGTGGCACTCTAGGCTAGTATTTAACAGCAGACAGCACTGTAGGCTAGTTTTTAACAGCAGACAGCACTGTAGGCTAGTTTTTAACAGACGATGGCACTCTAGGCTAGTTTTTGACCATACAGTCAAACGCTCATCAGTAAGAGCACTATTCAGCTGAATAATTTTTAATTGACCCTTATGACTAGTTTTGTGGTCCACAATCAAAATATAACTGGTAATGCAGCCGTCTTATTTAAACATTTCTATAATTATTTCCATTTCGTAATGTTTTATTTCAACTTCATCCAGGCATTTTTCTTTAAATTTAAAAATGTTCTGCTTTGTTTTTGTTATATTGCTATCCAATGCAATGACTGTTTCCCCTTAAACAGAAAATGATCAAAACTAATACTAATACTAACAGCTTTTTCAAAATATATTTTGTATTTAACTGAAGAAAAAACTTAGAACAAAACTTGGACCAAGTGGAGTAAAAGTAAATACTGACAATGTGTGGCATAAACATCTCTTCATATTTCTAAATATGAATTCCTAAATATATATATAAAAAGATTATGTTTTACCTTCTTTAAGAAGATCTTTTAAGGGCAAATGCTCTTCGATTGATTCCGGGCTGACATTTAGAGAATCCTGAATCTCAGCAAAGGAATAACTGGCTGCTTGTCTTTGAGAGGAATCCATATGAACTTCAACAGGCAACATCAGTGTCTGTTGAGAAATCAATAACATTTTATTTATGCTGCTAAGAGCACACATATTTCTTTAACGTGATTCAGTTTAGTCGATTACCTCTTCATTCAGCACTGCCTCTTGTTTGAAGTCTTCTGTAACACTTCCTTCTGCTAACGTGGCATGCTTTACCTGGTCTAAAACTGTGTCGTATGAAGCACAATGTCTAAAAGAAGGAAATACATCTGGGTTGAAAACATGAAAGGCTATTGATCCACTATTTCAAGGTATCCTCTCCAGCTGTTTTTGACACTTCTTTATGGATGAGGCAAAAATATTTTGTACCCGAAAACAATCCTTTCTAAATCCTTCACTGTTGAATTGAGAACAGGATCCGAGACCGTCATGATCATCAGCCTCTGAAGCATGGCTTGAAATAAAGGCAGATGGCTTTTGAAGCACTGCAGATTCTCACCGAATATCACCTCCTCTGGCAGACTGAGATCTGAGATTTAAAACACAAGGCAATGAAAGATTATCATCTAGATTTCCCAATAAGAGCCCATCAGAAGGTAGTATTCAGACTACAAGGTGTAAGTACTGATGGTATAAAGATGGCTCTTAAAAAGCAATCTTTGCAATGGGTATTTCGTTTTTAGAGCTGTAGTGAAACATTGTTTGAGATTTACAAAATGCATCGCTAATCTCTCTTGAATCTAATCTGAGCTTAGTTTTTAACAGCAGATGGCACTCTAGACTGTTTTAACAGCAAATGGTGCTCTATACTAGTTTTGAACAGCAGAAGGCACTCTATAGACTAATTTTTTAACAGCAGACAGTGGTCTAGGCTAGTTTTTAACATCAGAAATCACTCTAGGCTAATCTTTAACAGTAGACAGTGATCTAGGCTAGTTTTTAAAAGCAGATGATGCTCTGTTAGTTTTGAACATCAGTAGGCTCTCTAGGTTAGTTTTTAAACACAGAAAGCACTCTAGGCAAGTTTTTAACTGCAGATAAACTCTAGGCTAGTTTTTAACAGCAGACGGCACTCTAGGCAATTTGTTAACTGCAGATAGGCTCTAAGCTAGTTTTTACCAGCACATGGTGCTCTAGGCTAGTTTTTAAGAGCAGACGGCGCTCTATGCTGGTATTAAACAGCAGGCAGCACTCTAAGTTAGTTTTTAACAGCACATTGTGGTCTAGGCTAGTTTTTAAGAGCAGATGGCGCTCTATGCTGGTATTAAACAGCAGTCGGCACTTTAAGCTAGTTTTTAACAGCAGATGGTGCTCTAGGCTAGTCTTGAACATCAAGATGGCGCTCTAGGCTAGTTTTTTTTACAGCACATGATGCTCTATACTGGTTTTTAACAGCATGTAAACTCTAGGCAAGTTTTGAATGACAGACAGTGCTCTAGGCTAGTTACCAACAGCAGACATGCTCTATGCTAGTTTTTAACAGCATATACACTCTAGTTACTAACAGCAAACGGTGCTCTAGGCTAGTTTTGTACAACAGAAGGTGCTTTAGGCTAGTTTTTAAAAAGTAGACAGCACTCTATGCTAGTTTTTAACTGCAGATATGCTTTAGATTAGTTTTTAACAGCAAACAGTGGTCTAGGCAAGTTTTTAACTGCAGATAGGCTCTAGACTAGTTTTTAACAGCACACAGCGCTCTATGCTGGTATTGAACAGCAAATGGCACTCTGCTTGTTTTTAACAGCAGATGGTGCTCTAGGCTAGTCTTGAACAATAATATGGCGCTCTGGGCTAGTTTTTTTTACAGCAGATATCGCTCTAGACTGGTTTTAACAGCAGATGGCACTCTAGGCTAGTCACTAACAGCAGACTGTGCTCTAGGCTAGTTTTGAACATCAGACACACTCTAGGCTATTTTTAAACAGTAGATTGTGCTATAGGCTAGTTTTTAACAGCAAACAGTGGTCTATGCAAGTTTTTAACTGCAGATAGGCTATAGGCTAGTTTTTAACAGCAGATGGTGCATTAGGCTAGTTTTTACAGCAGACGGCGCTCTATGCTGGTATTGAACAGCAAATGGCACTCTGCTTGTTTTTAACAGCAGATGGTGCTCTAGGCTAGTCTTGAACATTAAGATGGCGCTCTGGGCTATTTTTTTTTTTACAGCAGATATCGCTCTAGACTGGTTTTAACAGCAGACGGCACTCTAGGCTAGTCACTAACAGCAGACTGTGCTCTAGGCTAGTTTTGAACATCAGACACACTCTAGGCTATTTTTAAACAGTAGATTGTGCTATAGGCTAGTTTTTAACAGCAAACAGTGGTCTATGCAAGTTTTTAACTGCAGATAGGCTATAGGCTAGTTTTTAACAGAAGATGGTGCATTAGGCTAGTTTTTACAGCAGACGGCGCTCTATGCTGGTATTGAACAGCAAATGGCACTCTGCTTGTTTTTAACAGCAGATGGTGCTCTAGGCTAGTCTTGAACATTAAGATGGCGCTCTGGGCTATTTTTTTTTTTACAGCAGATATCGCTCTAGACTGGTTTTAACAGCAGACGGCACTCTAGGCTAGTCACTAACAGCAGACTGTGCTCTAGGCTAGTTTTGAACATCAGACACACTCTAGGCTATTTTTAAACAGTAGATTGTGCTATAGGCTAGTTTTTAACAGCAAACAGTGGTCTATGCAAGTTTTTAACTGCAGATAGGCTATAGGCTAGTTTTTAACAGCAGATGGTGCATTAGGCTAGTTTTTACAGCAGACGGCGCTCTATGCTGGTATTGAACAGCAGACGGCACTCTACTTGTTTTTAACAGCAGATGGTACTCTAGGCTAGTCTTGAACATTAAGATGGCGCTCTGGGCTATTTTTTTTTTACAACAGATATCGCTCTAGACTGGTTTTAACAGCAGACGGCACTCTTGGATAGTCACTAACAGCAGACAGTACTCTATGCTAGTTTTTAACAGCATATACAGCAGACGGCACTTTAGACTAGTTTTTAACAGTAGACGGTGCTCTAGGCTAGTTTTTAACAGCATATACACTCTAGTCTAATTGACTAAAAGCAAATGGTACTCTAGGGTATTTTTTTAACAGCAGATGATGCTCTGGGCTAGTTTTTAACAGCCACGGCTCTATGCTAGTACTGAACTATACAGTCGAAGAGCACTTGTGCATTTGGCTGAATCATGTATGTTTGCTTTCATGCTTTAAAAAACCTTTCCAAACCTTATTAAGGATAAGGTTTTTTATGTTTAAGTGATATTTGTAAGGAATTGAATGCAAGCAGAAAATGTCTTGTTTTGAAGCCGTCTGCTGTTCAAAATAAACCTCAGATTCGATTCAAGAGAGAATAAAGATGCACTGGGAAAATTTCACAATCGATGCAGAATTGATTTCTCAAACAATTTTTTACCACAGCTCTAGTACTTTTTGGGGTAGCAAGTACAGAAGCAATAAAAAGAAGAAGAAAAAACTCAGTTCCTACCATCAAATCTAAAGCAGCATGCATCTGTTGAGCATGGACTAAAATGCTCATCCCAAGGTAATTTTGTGATACAGTTTCCAACTCCATCGGAAAGCCAAAGTGCTTCTGTAGTAGAAATACTGCACTGAGATTCCGGGTTTGAGCTGGGAACCACATCCTCCAGTCTTCTTCCTCTCTGCAACACATTATACCTAAAAAAAAAACAGAGCTCAAAATAATTCAATATGAAACCTGCATTTAAAGAGAACTGAGAGACTCTCACATGGACATTTAATGTACAGACATAAAGATAAACGAAATTCATATCAAACTAAATTAAAGATGTCACCCAAAAATGAAAGCTTCTTTAGCTTTTACTCACACTTAAGTGGTTATAACTGAAAAACAAAACTAACAAAACATGCCTTATGTTTTATCGGGTTACATATGGGTAAATTACTCCCGTTTGTCAAGATTAAGATTAGGGCCAAAACTCCTGTTGCATTAAATCTCCCAAAATAATTTTCCATTCGTTTTGTTTGCATTAAATGTTCCTAAATATGTTTGTTCAGAGACATTGCATTGTATATAAACTATAGGTAGGCATAGATTAATTTTTTTTAATCTAGATTAATCTCACTGTCTAGATTGAGGCATTCAAAATATGTGTGTTACCTAAATAATGACTCAAAGTCTTTGTAAACGAGTTTCTCAAGCCAGGTGGCGCATTAGACAAGGGGCCCAACTCCTGACTCCGAAATGCATCACAAACTGCTTGAGAAACCGTTCTACTATGAAAATAAAAAAAAATGATGTTCAATAAGATGTACTTGTGTTTACTAACTGTTTATATAGTTGAACATGAATTTTGAAATAAAATCTTATTTTTGTGTGAACTATCCCTTTATAGAAACAATTCAAACCTTTCCAAGCATTCTGGGAAACATAAGCTGGCCTTCAAGTCCTCCAATATAGATCCGGTCACTTGTAGAGTACACATGGCTTTTTTGTTTGCTGTCACAAATGACATTCAATCATTAAATCACTGCATGTTCACAAAGCAAAGCAAAGCAACACAGCAAAGTACACAGCAAAGCAACATAGATAATGTACACAGCAAAGCAACATAGATAATATTTTAAGAGCAAAGCTCATCATTTATATATAATGAAAGCAAAATACTGTATTTACATCAAAAGACTAAGAATAATGCTTCAAAATTTTATACAAAGCTAAATTTGTGCTCTAATAAAACATCAATGTTTTGATCAATTTTGCAGTTTTTTCAGGATTCATTGATGAACTGAAAGTTCAAAAGATTTTATTTATTTTTTAAATGACATTAATGATCCTTCTACAAGATCCTTGATACACACAAACAAACACAACATTAGTTTTATATTAATATATCAATAATACTTTTATATTATTGTGTTCTTGACCATCTTTTGATACACACACACACACACAAATATTACTTTTATATTATTATGTTAATATACATAATATAACATAACAATATTACTTTTACACAGTGGTGTAAAGTAAGAAATTACAAATACTCAAATGACTGTAATTGAGTAGTTTTTCTCAGGAATTGTACTTTACTAAGTAGTTTTAAAAATGTGTACTTTTACTTTCCCTTCCTTCAACCTGCAGTATGTCAAGTACATTTTTAGTGCAGTATCGGTACTTTTACTCCACTACTTTCCTTCAACCTGCAGTCACTACTTTAATTTTTCCTGTCTATAGGGCTTAGAAAATTTAGTCCTGTGATTCCTGTCCAAATCCCATAGAAGTCGAGAGGTAAATCGCATCATAATAAACTACATAATGAATGCAGCAAATTGTTTGGAAGCATTAAAAGTGTCCAAGAAGATGCCCCAAATCTTTACATGCATTGACCCAGGGACTGTTTAGATGCATGTCACTGCTGAGAAGATGACGAATGTTTATTGTATGAAGATCAAAATGGCCTTTAACACCCAGCAGGCATAAGACACAACTTGGAAAAGACATCTCCAACATCGTGGATTTTGCATTTTGTTTGAAAATGAAAATCGAGTTGACGTCAGGTCGACGTCAATGTCAAACATAAAATCAAATAAATATCAACATCTAAAGATGGTACAGCTTGACATTGTGTGGACGTTACCACAATGTCATCTATCAGATGTTGGATTTTGGTTGCCATAACTGACGAATAAATGTCAGTGTTTGATGTCAATATGATGTTGGTTTGATGTTAGCTCGACGTTGGATTTTGGTCACTTTCTATATAACATCGTTTGATGTCGTTATTGGATGTCAAAATAAGGTTGTCCTTAGATGCTGGCTAGACTTCGAATTTTGGTCACCTGACATCACAGCCTAAATCAAACCAAATATTAACGTCTTATGATGTTGTGTGTCTGCTGGGCTGGGCAATAACTAGATGCACTACAGAATGTTACGTTTACACACATCCACAAATTATATGTGAACTTATCAGCTTTTTACAGCGTAATACTCACTACTCTTGAGTACTTTTGAAAGGGTTACTTTTTACTTATACTTTGAGTAATATTTACAACAGATACTTTTACTCTACTTGCACTAATGTACATTTGTAGGTATGATTTTTCAGTACTCTTTCTACCTCTGCTTTTACAATATTATTTTCTTGAACATCTTTTGATATTACTATTACTATTATATTAATATATCAATATTACTTTTAAATTATTATTTCCTTGACCATCTTTGTAAATCTTTAAAGACATTTCGTCACCTTAGAATTATAAGGTTCTATCTGACATTTTTGTCAAAATTGAGTTATTGACATATTCTTATTGAATGGCAACTTATTTAAATTATAGGATGTTTTTTAAAAGTTGTTTAAATTTTAAGACTTTTTATTTAAAAAAAAACAAATGTTACACGCATATTGTTTGCTATGGAATGCAAAAACTTTGAAGCTCAGTATCTCAAAATCATTTAGAATGCAGATAGAACCTTATAATTCCAAGGTGACGATTTCTTTAATCATAATCCCACACTTTTTACTGACAATGTAAACACCAGATAAACACAATCATGGCACATTTACCCCATGGTACTCGGTAAGTGATGTCCTGCAGTTGTCCATTGTGAGGGTAGATGTTACTGAACAGCTGGAACGGAACCGGAAGTTCTAACATGTTCCTTAATATTTTGCGTCTGACTGAGAACTGAAACAGATGTCTTACAAAGTAATTTCACATATCGTACTCTTCTTCTACATCACTGGTCACCAGGTAGACCATGAGGATGACATGAGTTGCCCACAGGCCTGTTCTAAAAATAGCCCACCATTGCACCACATACCAGTGAGCTGAATCTAGTATTTTTTAAAGCTATTCTTTTTAAATCACACCTGCATTGGTGTAAAATGTGTAATGACATTAGGGTATATATATATATATATATATATATATATATATATATATATATATATATATATATATATATATATATATATATATGACTAAAACTATTTCAGACAAATAAAGTGTTGCATATTGATGTTTCTGTTTCTTACCTTGTTAAATCATTGTTGAGAACTATTGTGAGAAATCATTAACATGATCAGTGTCTTCACATAGATGAACATCATTAATCATTAATAATAAAGAGATATAATTAAAAGTAAATTGAGAAAAATTGAGTGTGTATTAAACTGGTAGCCCCTCACAGTGATTGGTACCCAAGTAGCTCTCAGTTACAAAAAGTTTGGTGACCCCTGTTCTACACGCATCCTATAATATGACACAATAGTTTACTTAAAACATACATAATAAAACACTTAATATTAAATAACTGTTTCATATTATCAACTGACTGCCAATGCACCTCAATGCATGTTAATGTTTATTCGGTTTCAAAAACATAATTTACTTGGCAATGTTATCATGATTTAATCGGACATATGTCAAATTAAAAATAATATAACACTGTTGAGAGTGATCGTATCAGTGTAATGACTCACCTCAGAGATGTAATCAATCCCTTTATACCTGACCGTCGAGAAACTGGCGCTTTGTTGAGTTTGGCCACAGATATTCGACATGGTGTGATTACTCATATTGAAAGAACACCAAAAGATCTCAAAAATATATATTTTTAAATAATAATTTACTATATTTTAATAAAAAGTCACAAGTTGTCAAATGTAAGGTTCTCTTGCTGATTCCTTTGAATTGGAGTCGAGTTTTCGGGGGAAACTGCACATTTCCACCTCAGCTGCTCGGAATTAGTAAATAAATAATAAATAATACGACAAATTAACGTGATAAATGAAAAATCATTCTGATGTAAAACAGCCTAACGTTAACGTTACGCTGTAAAGAGATAACGTTAACTCAAGCTGTCCTGCTAAATACGTCGTGAAAATTTGGTTCTTCTCAAATGGCGAACGATATAAGAAGTGGATTTATTTTATCTAAACAGGATATAAGATTTAAATCGGAATTAAAACTGTACGTGACTAATAAAATCAGAATAAAATGTCTAAGGTAAGAGAACCCGCGCGCGTTCACACAGATTGACAGGTTGAAACGACAAAGCCACGCCCACATTGTGTCACGTCTCATTGATTGACAGCCTTTCCGATACTGTAATATGGACAACCATGTACAAACACAAAACTTATTTAATTTTACCATATCGTGCACACAACTTCAAGCTAAATGTTTAAATCTGAGCAGATATGTTGAGAATTGTATTTATTACATCATCATTTCACCATTTGATTGATCATATTAATCTTTAAAAGTGTAGGAAACATGTAAGGATCCACTATTTTAAAAGTTATGGTATCTGTTTCCACAAAATATTTTAAAACAGCAGTTGGCTAGTTAAACACAACTGAAACTTACAACTTTATTAAAAATAAAATAATCACAATCTAAGTCTATATAGATAAAAAAAAATATTATATGTAAATACACAAGTCAACATTTGTAATGTATATGTAATGTTATGTGTATTTATATAGTGCATTTATTGTGTATACACCCAAAGCGCTTCACAATCATGAGGAAGGGGGTCTCTCCACACCACCATCAGTGTGCAACATCCACTTGGATGTTGGCAGCAACAGGACAAAGGCGCCAGTGCGCTTACTACACACCAGCTCTTGGTTAAGTGAAGAGACAGTGATAGAGCTAATTCGGTGGATGGGGATGATTGGGAGGCCATGATCATTAAGTGCAGATGGAGGTATATATATTTTTTATATATATATATATATTATATATATATATATATATATATATATATATATATATATATACACACACACACACACACACACACACACACACACACACACACACACACACACATACACATACACACATACACATACACACAATCTATATTGTCCTTAGACAGGAATTGGTGTTGTTTGATAGTTTTAGGACAACTGAAAGATTTTAACCACTTCAAATGTTAACTCTATATTATATAAAAATACAATAAAAGAAAACTTTTAAAAATATCTAAAAGTAACCTCAATGTTTTTTTTTGTTTGTTTGTTTCATCTAGGTGCCAAAACAACATTTCTTGGTGTCTTGTGTTCATTTAATTAAACTTGCCATAATAAAATAAATACAAAAAATAAAACAGAACATATAAACATATATAAAACAATTATTTTAAAATATATACTTTAAAAACATACAATAAAATTACTAAAACTTTAAATTCAAATCAAAATGGATTGAACATTCCACCAGACACAATATTTCACTTGCTTTCTGCTATGAAAAAAACAATGGTAGTGCACTGCCACCTAGAGGACAGATATAAGAAGTAATATTTTCCACCTAAATTAAAAAACAGTATTGCATCTGAATCTACTTTGGATATAATATGAAGATCAGGATTTTATCAGGACTAAAAAAACAATGATTCATGATTATGACAAGACAATCAGCTTTATTTAAAAACAAAGTATCAGTATGTCAGGATGTTTTTATAAAACTTGAGAAAAATGCCTGGGACTGGACTTTTTACAGTACCTGTAAAAAAAAAGTATAATATTATTATTAAGTGCATCAATATTTGGATCACATATATTAAGGCGAGACTCTGCAGGTGAATTAGTATTTTAAAAAACCTAATAGTTATCACAACACTTGCTCAAACTGACTTATTACATTAAGAATAGCACATTTCTTTTAATTATAAACTTTCAAAAGTTCAGTGGTAAGAAAATACTTTATGAAAAGCCCAAACTCTTTTACCTGCAGTGTCCTGTCAAAATATAAATACAACACAATGCAATCTCACCAGCTGTACCAGTATGCCACAATAATGACTGAGCCGACAGCACTAATCGATCCAACAGTTACCAAAGCAGATATCTTCATGATGTAGTGTGTCCCTGGAGCCAGAAGATGAGAAATTATTTACATGCTGTTTAATATTATCTACAGCAGGCGTGTCCAAACTACGGCCCGCGGGCCATCTGCGGCCCGCAATTAGTTTTGTGGCGGCCCGCGAGGGTTTTTATAAATATCAATAGAATCTGGCCCGCTATACAAAAATGAACGTAATTCAATAAATAACCACCGGGTGTCGCTATTACATGCATT
The DNA here is from genome assembly GCF_052040795.2 of Danio rerio. NCBI lineage: Eukaryota > Metazoa > Chordata > Actinopteri > Cypriniformes > Danionidae > Danio > Danio rerio. Next base: position 10,080,594 of record NC_141025.1, on the reverse strand, counting down.
CAATTAAGCAGCAGTTCTTGTTATGATATCTGTCTGTCTGTCTGTCTGTCTGTCTGTCTGTCTATCTATATACACACAGTTGAAGTCTGAATTATTAGCCCCTCTTTGATTTATTTCTTCTTTTTTAAATATTTCCCAAATGATGTTTAACAGAGCAAGGACATTTTCACAGTATGTCTGATAATATTTTTTCTTCTAGAAAAAGACTTATTTGTTGTATTTTGGCTAGAATAAAAGCGGTTTTAATTTTTTTATGAACCATTTAAGGTCAAAATTATTAGCCCTTTAAGTCTTCAGAACAAACCATTGTAATAAAATAACTTGCCTAATTACCTTAACTTGACTAGTTGACTTGATTAACCTAGTTAAGCCTTTAAATGTCACTTTAAGCTGTATAGAAGTGTCTTAACAATATCTAGTCAAATATTATTTACTGTCATCATGGCAAAGATAAAATAAATCAGTTATTAGAAATGAGTTACTAAAACTAATATGTTTAGAAATGTGTGGAAAAAAATCTTCTCTCCGTTAAACAGAAATTGGGGAAAAAAAATAAACGGGGGCTAACAATTTAGGGGGGCTAACAATTCTGACTTCAACTGTGTGTGTGTATATATATATATATATATATATATATATATATATATATATATATATATATATATATATATATATATATGCGTGTCTGTGTGATGTATGTAAAATTTGGCCCGCGACAACGTTGTTTTTTTTGCATCTGGCCCTCGGCCCAAAAAGTTTGGACACCCCTGATCTACAGTATACCTCTCTATGCCTATGTTAAACTGCAAATAATTAGTAAAGTGTTTTTACAGTTCATCTATTCAATATTAACAGTTATTAGGAAGTATATATCTATGAAGAAGTATGTTTACCTACACACTTAACAATGTCCTGTACAATTTACAGTAACATTGGCAGCAGTTCTCCAGTAACTTACTGTAAATCAATTACAGCAAAACTGCTTTATTTACATTTACAGCACCATTTATCTTGCGCTGTATGTATTTACAGAATTTGATGTATGTCTTTACTGTAAAATATACAGTCATTTTCACAATGCAACATACCGCATAACTGTCCTAAAGTAAAATACAGTTCATATTACAGTTAAATACTGTGTTATTTACAAAAATCATCAACAGTGTAAGTGTTGAATATTACTACACTGTACAAAACAGAGTGAACTCAAGAGAAGTTTGGCCACAGATATGCTTGTGGTGTGATGTCACTTTAAAACACCGAGCATATCAGCATTTCATGACGGATCAAAATAAAACACAAAGCCAAACATACCTCTCACTCTATTTTCACCATGTACAGTTGAAGTCAAAATGATCAGCCCTCCTGTGAAGTTTCAATTCTTTTTCAGATATTTCCCCAAGTGATGTTTAAAAGAGCAAGAACAATTTTCCTATTTTCATTTTCTTCTGGAGAAAGTTTTATTTCTATGGACGTCTGTTTCCACCACTGAATGAAAATCTTTTTAAAAGATGTTGTGACTTTATATCTCAGTTTTCTGACTTTGTAAATCAGAATTGCTGTTTATATTTATCTATACTGATCACGACTTTATAAAAAGGTTTTTAATTCTTAAATATTAGAATATGTTGTGTCAGACTTCTGACTTTAAAACTCAGAATTGAGACTTTTTAATCTCAGCATTGTGACATTTTCTCAGAATTGTGAGGCATAGGCTTGCATTTGGAGTTATGTTAAGTCAGAAATCTGAGAGCAAAAGTTGCAATTGCAAGTTATAAAGTTAAAAATCTGAGAAAAAAATGTATAAAGTCAGAATTTTGAGATAAAAAGTCACAATTGCAAATTATAAAGTCAAAATTCTGAGATCAAAAGTTGCAATTCTGAGTAACGAAGCCAAACTGGGAGAGAAAAAAACAAAGTCAGAATTTTGAGAGAAAAAGTTTCAGTTTTGAGATAAAAAACGATAAAGTCTGAATTGAGATCAAAAGTTACAATTGTGAATTAGAAAATCAGAATTCAGAGAGCAAAAGTAGCAACTGCGAGTTATGAAGTCAATAAAAAGTTGCAATTCTGAGCCATAAAGTCAAAATTCTAAAAAAAAAAAAAAATGATAAAGTCAACATTTTGAGAGAAAAAGTTGCAATACATGAGTAATAAAGTCAAAGTCTGAGAGAAAAAATTATAAAGACAGAATTTTAAGAGAAAAAGTCACAATTGCAAATTATAAAGTCAAAAATGGGATAAAAAGTCACATTTGTGAGATATAAAGTCAAAAGTCTGAAATAAAAAGTTTCAATTCTGAGATAAAAATGATTAAATGAGAATTTTGAGATAAAACGTTGCAATTCTGAATAATAAAGTAAAATTTTTGAGAAGAGAAACTGCAAAGTCAGAATTCTGAGATAAAGTCACAATTGAGAGTTTCTGTATAAAATCTAAATTCTGAGATAAAGTCACAACAGCGAGATATAAAGTCAACAAAATAAACTCAGAGAGAAAAAAAAGTCAGAATAAAGTCAGTTTAAAGTCAGAATTTGAAAATAAAAAGTTTCAGTTCTGAGATTTAAAAAAATAATAAAGTCAGAATTAAGTTGAAAAGTTGCAGTTGTGAATTATAAAGTCAAAAATTTTGGAAAAAAGTTTGAAATTCTGATTAATAAAGTCAAAATTCTGAGATATAAATTATATAAAATCAGTATTCTGAGGTCAAAACTAACAATTGCGAGTTCTAGAGTCAAAATTCTGGGATAAAAAGTTGCAATACCCGAGTAATAAAGTAAAACTCGGAGAGAAAAAACTTATAATGTCAGAATTTGAAGATACAAAATTATAAAGTCAGAATTGAGATCAAAAGGTTGCAATTCTGATTAATACAGTCAAAATTCTGAGATAAAAACTTATAAAATCAGAATTCATGAGGTCAAAAGTAGCAACTGCGAGTTATAAAGTCAAAATTCTGGCATAAAAAGTTGCAATACCCGAGTAATAAAGGCAAAATTCTAAAAGAAAAAAACTATAAAGTGAAAATTTTAAGAGAAAAAGTTACAATATCTGAGTAATAAAGTCAAAGCCTGAGAGAAAAAAATTATAAAGAAAGAATTTTAAGAGAAAGTCACAATTGCAAATCATAGTCAAACTTTTCAGATAAAAAGTCAAAATTCTCTAATAAAGTTTCAATTCAGAGATAAAGTAAAATTTTTGAGAAAAGAAACTGCGAAGACACAATTCTGAGATAAAGTCACAATTGAGAGTTTCTGTATAAAATCAAAATTCTGAGATAAAGTCACAACTGCGAGATATAAAGTCAACATTCTCAGAGCAAAAGTTGCAACTCTGATTATTAAAGTAAAACTAAAAATGTTTAAAAAAAATGTTTAAAGTCAGAATTTGAAGATAAAAAGTTTCAGTTCTGAGATAAAAAAAAAAAAAATGAGTCAGAAGTCAGAATTGAGATGAAAAGTTGCAATTCTGAGTAATAAAGCCAAATTCTGAGAGAAAGAAAATTAGTCAAAATTTTGAAATAAATTTTCAATTCTGAGATAAAATATTATAAAATCAGAATTCTGAGATCAAAAGTTGCAATTATGAATTATAAAGTCAGAATTCATTTATTATTATTTTTTTTTAATTAGTCCCTTATTCATCAGGGGTTGCCACAGCGGAATGAACCACCAACTATTCCAGCATATGTTTTATGCAGCGGATGCCCTTCCAGCCACAACCCAGTACTGGGAAACACCCATACACTCTCACATTCACACACACTTATACATTACGGCCAATTTAGTTTATTCAATTCACGTGTACCGCATGTCCTTGGACTGTGGGGGAAACCGAAGCACCCGGAGGAAACCCACGCCAACATGGAGAGAACATGCAAACTACACACACCAATGCCAACTGACCCAGTCGGAACTCAAACCAGCAACCTTCTTGCTGTGAGGCGACAGTGCTAACCACTGAGCCACCGCCCTAAAGTAAAAATTCTGAGATACAGTAAACATCACATCTGCGAGTTACAAAGTCAGAACTCCCACTTTGTTTCTCAGAATGGTGAGTAAATTAATTTTAAGTTTTTAATTTAAAATAATATTTTGAACATGCCTTCTCTCTGTTAAACTTAAAAAAATATTTGGTAAAAAAAAAACTGAAATTTCCGGGCAACACAGTGGCTCAGCGATTAGCACTATCGTCTCACAGCAAAAAGATCGCTGGTTTGAGTCCTGGCTGGGGCGGTTGACAATTGTCCGTAGTCTAAAAGAGTAAATGTGAGAGTGTATGGGTGTTTCCCAGTACTGGGTTAAAGCTGGAAGGGCATCTGCTGTGTAAAACATATGCTAGATAATTTGTCAGTTCATTTGGCTGTGGCTACATCTGATGAATAAATGGACTAAGCTAAAGGAAAATGAATGAATGAAGATAATTTTTACAGGAGGGCTAACAATTTAGTGTTTAACTGTATGTGGATTCTTTTTTAGCCATGTCATGTGTGGAAGATGTAGATGCATTTGGTTGGATCTTTACCTCTAGTTTTAGCCCAGATTATGCAGGACTGTGTTCTGGACTGCCAAAGAGAAACCAAAGAGGTGAAAAAATAAGCAAATAATCTGAGAAACACTTACAGTTGAAGTTAGAATTATTAGCCTTCCTGGATTATTAACCCCCTCTGTTTATTTTTTCCCCCAATTTCTGTTTAACTGAGAGACACATTTGTAAACATAATAGTTTTAATAATTCATTTCTACTGACTGATTTATTTTATCTTTGTCATGATGACAGTAAATATTATTTGACTAGATATTTTTCAAGACACTTCTATACAGCTTAAAGTGACATTTAAAGGCTTAACTAGGTTAACTAGGCAGGTTAGGATAATTCGGCAAGTCATTGTATAATGATGGTTTGTTTTGTAGACTATCGAGAACAAATGTTGCTTAAGAGGGCTAATTAAATTGACCTTAGAATAGTTTAAATATAATTAAAACTGCTTTTATTCTAGCCGAAATAAAAAAAATAAGACTTTCTCCAGAAGAAAAAAATATTGTCAGACATACTGTGAAAATTTCTTGCTCTGTTAAACATCATTTGGGAAATAAAAAAACAAACAAAAAAAACAAAATAAAATTCACAGGAAGGTGAAAAATTTTGACTTCAACTGTACACTCGTTACACTTCTTCTAAATCTTGGGTCTCACCTTTCTCCACTGACACACGGTGCGCAGGATAATGAAATAGTCTTTTCCGTTCTGCAGAGGAGCGTTGAAGAAGTCTCCGTAGAGCTGCTGATCGCCCACAGTGAAGTTCATTTCTGCGTTCAGATCTCGAAGCTGAATCTGAGCCGTGACGTATCCGCCATCACAGCCCTGCTGTGTTGAAAAGTGCCGACTTAAAGAGGAGCTGCAGTCAAACAGCATCACACCCTCCACCGGCAACACAAACACCTCGTACATGCTGAACACACAGACACATCGAAAAAATATCATTTAGCAACTGAACATAAAATTGTAAATAATAGTTGATTTATGCAGTGTGTGCTGGAATATGGGGATGATATAGCAGATATTATATTATTATATTATATATATTATATTATATTATATTATGTTATGTTATGTTATGTTATGTTATGTTATGTTATGTTATGTTATATTATATTATATTATATTATATTTTTATATTATATTATATTATATTATATTATATTATATTATATTATATTTTTATATTATATTATATTATATTATATTATATTATATTATATTATATTATATTATATTATATTATGTTATATTATATTATATTATATTATATTTTTATATTATATTATATTATGTTATATTATATTATATTTTTATATTATATTTTTTTATTATATTATATTATGTCATATTATATTATATTGTATTGTATTATATTGTATTGTATTATATTATATTATATTATATTATATTATATTATATTATATTATATTATATTATATTATATTATATTATATTATGTTATGTTATGTTATGTTATATTATATTTTTATATTATATTATGTTATATTATATTATATTATTATATTATATTTTTATATTATATAATGTTATATTATATTATATTATATTTTTATATTATATTATATTATATTTTTATATTATATTATATTATGTCATATTATATTATATTGTATTGTATTATATTGTATTATATTATATTATATTATATTATGTTATGTTATGTTATGTTATATTATATTATGTTATATTATATTATATTATATTTTTATATTATATTATATTATGTTATATTATATTATATTATATTATATTTTAATATTATATTATATTATGTCATATTACATTATATTATATTGTATTGTATTATATTATATTATATTATATTATATTATATTATATTATATTATATTATATTATATTATATTATATTATATTATATTATATTATATTATATTATATATTTTAATTCAACCATTCATTTTCTCTTACCCGCCAACTTATCCAGCATAGGTTTTACGTAGCAAATGCCCTTCTAGCTGCAACCAATTAGTGGGTAACACCCACACTTACACTACAGCCAAGTAAGTTTATCCAATTCACCTGTACCGCATGACTGTGGGGAAAACTGGAGCATCTGGAGCAAACCCATGCCAACACGAGGAGAACATGCAAACTCCACACAGAAACGCCAACTGACCCAGCTGGGACACAAACCAGCGACCTTCTTGCTGTGAAGCGACAGCGCTACCTACTGCGGTCTGATTTAAAGCTCAAATCTAACGTTTTTATTTTTTATTTGAAGTGTTGAATTATTTGTGAGTTGGAAATGGTACAGCATAGTCATCATCTAGGCAAACGAGACATTCAAATGATAATCATTTTCAGTCTTAATAACATACAAACACAATCTTATGGCAATTCGTAACATTTAGATTTAGTGGTTATTCGCATGAATTTGTACGATCTCATTTGTACAATTTACACACTGCATTTATCTGTAGCCCAGATGACATTTATGAATTAAACATTCGTACCATATTGAGTCGAGTGTGTTGGTGGATCTTCTCAGTCTGAGAGTGGGCGATGAAGCCTCTACTTCACTGTATTTGATTTCTGGTGTTGGGGGAACTAACAGAGCACAAAACAACAGCATACAAGTCAAAATACACACACAAATACAATTTGTTTTAGAGGTTTGGAAGTCAATAAGCACACACAATGGCACTTAATTATAAACCCAGCAAGTGTTAATGCAACTGTTTGTGTTTGAAAATATGAAATCTGGCATGTATCATTTAAAACATATATACAGTTGAAGTAAGAATTATTAGCCGTCCTGAATTATTAGTCCCCTGTATGTTTTTTTTCCACCCAATTTTTGTTTAATAGAAAGAAGATTTTTTTCAACACATTTATAAACATAATGGGCTGTATTTTAAGTCTAAGCAAAAGGCTAAAGTGCATGGCACAAGGGCATTAAGGGCAAGTCTGAATTTCCTTTTGCTATTTTAAGGACAGAAAAATATGGTTTGCGCCTCAGCGCATGGTCTAACAGGGTTGTGCTTATTCTCTTAAAGAGTTATGGGTGTTTTGAGCATAACATGCATTAAACCAATCAGAGTCTCGTCTCTCATTTCCTTTAAGAGTCAGTTGCGTCACGCCATGGCTCATTAGCTATTTACATGGCGGACTTTGTGAGTGGATAAACTGAACGCTTCACTAGTGAGAAAACAGTTAAACAGAGTATCTGCAGCACGAGGATAAAGAATGAGCGTCCCCCATTTGACCTCTTTACTTTCTCTTTACTTTACTCCTTTACATTCGTGGAGTAAGGAAACAGTTGAAACTCACTCCACTGAAGACATCCTTTAGCCTACGTATTTAATTGAGTTTTTTAAGCACAAAGATTTGTTTTAATACTATTTCTAAATTCAGTTCTAATTTCCAGCAAACGAATAAATGAACAATAATAACGAAGTGTGGTCAAAAAACTGAGCTATATCCAAACACACGTCCTATTCTTATGACCCATATGGTGATGTAGACATCTCCAAAACCCGACAGGAGGACAAATGTAAAGTTGTTTTATTAAAGCACATATAAATATGCATATAATACTGTAAATAATACCTCTAATAATAATAACATTATGCCAATGCTAAATGTCATGAATAAACTAAACCCCTGAATAAACTGAAGGCATGGAGGCAGTGGATTTTATATTTTTGTAGAAAATAATAATTTTTGTAACATTTTAATCCTTTAATTATTTTTCATTTGTAAAGATATTTGTGTATTGCTGTGCATACTGTGTGTATTAAGCAACGTGTAAGCGTTTGGACCCGCATAGACACATAACTAACGCTCTTTGCACTGGACTTTAGATTAGGCTTGGGCGGTAATACGGTAATATGGTATACAGCGGGATTTAAAAATAGCAACAGTATCAGTTTCAATACCGACATTATATCGTCATAAAAAACAATGCACTTATATAAGAGACAAGTATTAAATATTAAACATTATTTATTTAATCCCTAAAAATGCGTATGCGTGATTGTCGTCACCGGACACTGTGGAGGAGAAAGAGAGAGAGAGAGAGTGAGAGAGAGAGAGAGAGAGAGAAAGAGAGAGAGAGAGAGAGAGAGAGAGAAAGAGAGAGAGAGAGAGAGAGAGAGAGAGAGAGAGAGAGGGAGGTAAGATGGCATCGCATACCAAGTGAACTAGTCTCAAAAAAGAACACAACCACTGCAGTTTGGCAGTATTTCGGATTTTGACAGAACAAGAATGGAGACGTGGTAAATATGAACTAGAGGTCTGCATTACTGTATTACTTGCTGTAACGCGGAGCAGGACCCGACCAGATTTCTTGCAGTGCAGGAATAAATTTCCGAATAAAGCGAGGGAGCGGTCGGTACTTCTGGTGTAATTTGAACCGGAGTGGGCGGTCTAACAATATCGCTCCCGAGTGAGCGAGCACGTGCTGTTATAGGCTGTCTGAACTCTGTATCATCTAGCTGGGTGGTTTTTGGGCTTGCTCTTCTGTCCCCCACCCACCCCCCCCAAATCAATATGAACAAGACAATTTGCAAATCGTGCAACAAACAGGTGACCGCGAACCTTAGGTCACATACTGTATTCAGTTTATGAATAGTTTAGGCACGCGGCAAAAGTTTAGTGATGCTATCTGAGCCTTACATCATAATTTTTATTATTATGCACGGTAATACCGTATACCGAGGTAAAATAGGGAGGAGGTTTGACAGTATCAAAATATGGATACCGCCCCAAGCCTACTTTAGACCATCTTTTATTTGGTTAATGGCTTGGGTCCAACACACCTCATTTTCAGCCCAGCACACCCATGAGTAGGCCCACTAGGAATCTGCGCGCGCAGAATTCCGCCGATTTTCCGCAGAATTCCGCAGATTTCTGCAGTTTTTTAACCCATTATAAATTCTGTTTATTTATTTGAGTAAATGTGTAAATCAGAATTTATTCAGCTTTGATTCAGTAATTTATTACTTTTTATTTAATGTATTAAAGTGCAAGTTATGATACTCTGCTGGATACTCCCAAAATAATTCGTAGAAATCCGCAGATTTTTACCAAAATTCTCCGCAGAGATAGCAAAAAACGTCCACAGATTCCGTCTGGCCCTACCCATGAGTCTACAAAAAGGCACAAATGGATTTGCTACTTAAACAACGCGGCACAAAAACAGAAAAAAAATAACAGGAGGGCAAATAATTTTGACTCAGGGTGCTTTCACACCTACACTTTTGTTTCGGAACGTATCTCGTTTGCCCAGTTAGCGCGGTTCGATTGGCATATGTGAACAGGGCAATCGCGCTCTGTTCCGCGCCCAAGTAATCGCTCCGAGATCGCTTGAATGAGGTGGTCTCGGCTCGATTGAAACGAACCCTGGAGCGGTTCGATTGCAGTGAGAAAGCGATCTGATCTGAGCGCGGTTATATCACAGTGTTTTATGGATATGTAATAGGCTTACGGCTATATGAAGAGAGAATTATGAGTAGGGCGGGAAGTTTCGCGAGTCTCCGGATGCCCGCAAACGAGGGATGATCTCCCGGTAATCTCGCGTCTCTCTCCCAGTCCTCAAATAGGCATCGTCGCGCACCCTTCTCACCCCTCCCCACCGCATCTCACCTCAGACACGGAGCGCGCGCACCCTGTCAATCACCACCAAACCACCACCTCTCCTGACAGCTGAGCGGGACGCTGCAAAATAAACCCTGACACTCTGACCAATGTAACAATTTTAATCTCTGTTTCGGAACAACTGAATCGATTCAGTTGTTCCGAAACAGAGATTACATTTGTTACATTGTTGCTCTTTGCTCTTGGTGCGGTTCGCTTTCACACGGCAAAATTTCTAATCGGACCAAAAGAGCTAAAACACGTCACGTGCGAGTAAACTCTCCTCACATTGGTCAGAGTGTCAGGGTTTATTTTGCAAAGTGCTGCTCAGCTGTCAGGGGGGTGGTGGTTTGGTGGTGTTTGACAAGGTGCACGCAACGTGTCTGAAGAGGGATGCGGTGAGGAGGGGTGAGAAGGGTGTGTGACGTATTTGAGGACCGGGAGAAAACGCACAATTTCCTGGAGATTATCACCCGTTTGCGTGCATCTGAGAGTCTATCTGCATTTGCGGGCGACTCCTAAAACTTCCGGGAGACATGGGATGTCTGGAATGACCTCACGCCTTTTACATATCCATAATACACTGTGAAATAATCAGGCTCATGTCGTATCGTTTTCTCACTACAATCGATCCGCCCCAGAGTTCGTTTCAATCGAGCCGAGACCACCTCATTCAAGCCATCTCGGAGTGATTGATTTGTCGCGGATCCGAGCGCGATTGGTGGTTTCACATATGCCAAACGAACCGCGCTAACTGGGCAAACGAGACAGGTTCCGAAACAAAAGTGTAGGTGTGAAAGCACCCTTAAACTAAGCTTTAAAGCTCAATAAAATTTGACCAGCACAAAATTTAGCTCCAAAATATATCATATTTGTGTCTTTATTTTTTATTTTTTGTCTTTTTATTTTTTTTAGTTTTCATCAGTTTTATTCTTCATTGTTTTTCTTATACTTGTATTTTATGTTTGTTATTTATGTAAAGCACTTTGAATATTACCACTGTGTATAAAATCTGCTATAAAAATAACCTCTCCTTGCCTAAAGTGGCTAAAATAAGTTAGAAATGTTGAAAAAATAAATATAAATGTTGTTTTTGGTTTATAGATGCACGTACAGTAATAGCAGATTCACTGCAGTACCTGGTATGCTAGTGTTTGCTGTAACTGTAGCCGTGGCTCGTGTGGACTCGGCCGTGATTGTTATGGTGTAGTTTGTTGCTGGCAGGAGATTTAAGCAGAGAACAGGCCAAACTGCAGAGGAGGTAAACAACATCTTTCTCCTGTCACTGAAGAAATGCTCAAAGTCTCGCAATCCAACAAACGTCACCTGTGTAGAGAAGAAGATATACAGTTGAAGTCAGATTTATTAGCCTTCCTGTATATTTTTTCCCAATTTCTGTTTAACGGAGGGAAGATTTTATTCAACATTACTAAATATAATAGTTTTAATAACTATAATAATAATTTTTATCTATAATAATTTCTAATAACTGATTTATTTTACCTTTGCTATTGATGGCTGCACATAATATTTGACTAGATATTTTTCAAGATACTAGTATTCAGTGACATTTAAAGACTTAACTAGGTTAATTAGGCAAGTCGTATAACGATAGTTTGTTCTGTAGACCAGTGGTTCTCAAACTGTGGTACGTGTACCACTAGTGGTGTGCAGGCTTACTTCTAGTGGTACACGGAGGAATCACTGAGTAATGAAAGAAAAAAATTATACAGTTTTGAAAAATGACCGTATTCTCTTGTTACATCTCGGTCAATTGAGCGTCAAAATTTAACCCACAGGCTAGAAAAATGAGTAAGAACTGCAGCGCAATGCGTTTGCGTATTCCAGGCATACCCAGTTAAAATATCTTAACTTTTTAGAATGCTGCACCTCGAGTCACGAGACTAGAATCAACTGATCATCTTCATGTTTTATGTGGAACATAACTTCATTAGACTAATTATCTCAAACACAGAACACCCAAACACTGCAGTGCTTCCTAATTTTCTCCATAATTAAAACTTGTATCAGAGTGCAGCAATATTCTGTCAGCTTGACATCCTCTGAGAAAAACAGGTTCCCTAGCAATCTACATTCAAGTAAATGTTCAGATTTAAAAAAGTTTAAAAAATACGTCATATGTACATGCAACGTTTATTTCAATATCTATCAAAAATTGTATAAATATCAATATGACTTGTTTTTGAACTGTGCAGAGCTGTAGCTGCTTAATTTGGCCAACTTCACTGCTTTATTTCATTACTGGTCATAATGGTTATAATTATATTTTTTTCTGAGGTGGTACTTGGTGAAAAAAGTTTGAGAACCACTGCTGTAGAAAATAGAAGAAAATATTGCTTAAGGGGGCTTATAATTTTGATCTTAAAATGTTTTTTTTTAATTTAAAAACTGCTTTTAATCTAGCTAAAACAAAACAAATAAGACTTTCTCAAGAAGAAAAAATATTATAGGACATACTGTGAAAAAATCCTTTCTCTGTTAATCATAGTTTGGGAAATATTTAAAAAAAAAAAAGAAAAAACAGTTCACTGGAGGGCGAATCATTTTGACTTCAGTCATTTTGACTGTACATACATCTCATGAAAGACTTAAAGACAATTTGGAGAAGCCATCAGTGTAAAGATATTTAGCTTTTTACATGTGTAGTCATGGCGAAGCAGTGGCGCAGTAGGTAGAGCTGTTGCCTCACAGCAAGAAGGTCGCTGGGTTGCTGGTTCGAGCCTCGGCTCAGTTGACGTTTCTGTTTGGAGTTTGCATGTTCTCCCTGCATTCGCGTGGGGTGCTCCGGTTTCCCCCACAGTCCAAAGGGGTACATGCGGTACAGGTGAATTGGGTAGGCTAAATTGTCCGTAGTGTATGAGTGTGTGTGTGTGAATGAGTGTGTGGATGTTTCCCAGATATGGGTTGCAGCTGGAAGGGCATCCGCTGCGTAAAAATTTGCTGGATAAAATGGGAGTTCATTCCGCTGTGGCGACCCCGGATTAATAAAGGGACAAAGCTGACAAGAAAATGAATGAATTAATGTGTAGTCATATAAGTAAAGCTCCACTCACTGTGTATTTCTCCCTATACCCTTCATTCTCTGCCTTCCAGCGTAGACATCTTTCATTAAACACCACCAGATCATTTATTGTCAGCTTCAGCTCTGGAACACACAGAATCACAAGAAAATTGGACCGGTTATATGCAACAGACACAAGTTTGTTGACACAAAACACATGTGGACTGGTTGGGCATACTTCCATGAACCCTCGAGCACCCTGGTGAGGGTATAGAGCTGGTCCAGTGTACCACGTCCCGGACGAAAACCGCATTATATGGCGGCGTATGGGATAGTTTTTTGACAGATTTATATGTTTTGGAAAGCTTCAAAAGAAAGAGTTGCTACCTAACACTATTATATAGCTTGGAGGAGCCATGCAAGAGTAAAATATAAAAAGAAACTAATGACTGTGTTCAGAAGAAGTCATATACAGTACACTGAGGAAGGCTTAAATGTTAGTAAATCATTGGGTTATTTAAGTTTTTTTGTTAAACCATTTCTTTATGGCAGGGGTGGGCAAACTCGGTCCTGGAGGGCCGGTTTCCTGCACAGTTTAGCTCCAACTCTAATCAAACTTATGGATTTCTAGTGATCTTGAAGACACTGTTTGACATTTTCAGGTGTTTTTGATTAGAGATAGAGCTAAACTATGCAGGACACCAGCCCTCCGGGGCCGAGTTTGCGCACCCCTGCTTTAAGGTGTGCTATATTGTCAATCAATTGAACGAATACCAGCAAATTGACTTTAGTAAACAGTAGTAGATTTAGTAAATGAGGATCATTGACTGTACCTCTGCAATGGAGAGTGGCAACCTGCCATTCTCCAGTAATGTCACATATTGAAATGTCACTTCCGGCGTGTCTGTAGTGTCCTTTAACACAGCGGTGAACGACTGCAGTGCTGTTGTCCCATAATACCTCAGTGTGCGGCAGCTCTGGTGCAGGGCCACAGTGTGCTACAGAGGAGAATAACAAAAACAAAAGAGACATGCTAAAGAATATCATTCAGGATATGAGTGTTAAATACAGGACCAACATAGGACATTTGTGACAAATGTATTTTGTTTTCCTTGTTTGTGACAGTTTTCGTATTGGCATATAATTTCTTTCTTTCCAAAAAAAAAGGAAGATTTCAGTTCAACTGAACCCATTTTGCAAATGTCACACCAGAGCCAAGGAAAAAAAATTGATTTTTGTCAAATTTAGCCAAATAAAGGCTAATAAAAATAAAAACACTACAAGTAGAAGAATATGATTTGTACACATACACTCTCAGAAATAAAGGTACGTGAGCTGTCACTGGGGTGGTACCTTTTCAAAAGGCACACATTTGTACTTGAAGGGTCCATATTGGTACCTCAGAAGTATATATTAGTACCTACAAATTTTAAAAGGAACACTTTTGTACTTTTTAGGTACCAATATGTACCCTTGAGGTATTAATATGGACCTTTTAGGTACAAATTTGTACCTTTTGAAAAGGTACCACCATAGTGACAACTCATGTACCTTTATTTCTAAGAGTGTACTGTACATACACACATACTGTACACTACCTGACAAAAGTCTTGTGGCCTATCAAAGTTTTAGGAACAGCTAATAATAACTTGACTTCTAGTTGATCATTTGGTATCAGAAGTGGCTTATGTGAAAGGCGAAGGCCTCTAGATTACGCTTATTTTACCAAAATAACATATGATCATGTCTTGATTTTTAATTATTTCATAAAGACAGTAAGCTCTGACTTTGCTTAGACAAAAGTCTTGTCACTTAACAGAAATAATGTCCAGTATAGAATATAAAGTCATGCTGCAGTGGAAACAGACTGAATATTGTGTCTGACTCCATCATGATCTTGGAGGACTGCATCCACACATCTCTGCAATGACTCAAATCACTGATTAATAAAGTCATCTGGAATGGCAAAGAAAGCGTTCTTGCAGGACTCCCAGAGCTCATCAAGATTCTTTGGATTCATCTTTAATGCCTCCTCCTCCATTTTATTACAGCCATGCTCAATAATGTTCATGTCTGGTGACTGGGCTGGCCAATCCTTTGGGCTGGCACCTTGACCTTTTTTGCTTTCAGGAACTATGATGTGGAGGCTGAAGTATGAGAAGGAGCGCTATCCTGCTAAGAGAATTTGCCCTCTCCTGTGGTTTGTAATGTAATGGGCAGCACAAATGTCTTGACACCTCAGGCCAGTGGTTCTCAAACTGTGGTACGTGTACCACTAGTGGTACGCAGGCTTCCTTCTAGTGGTACGTGAAGGAATAAAATATGTCATGTATATGCTACTACATATTTCAAAATTTAGCAAAAATGATGTATATAATATGCCATATATGCCTATATTTCTGAGATAATCTGCCACGTTTTTTTAACTGTGCAGAGTTGTAGCTGCTTTACTGGGCCTACTACGCTACTTTATTTCAATATTGCTCATTTTAGTGGTACTTGGAGAGACAATTTTTTTCTGAGGTGGTACTTGATGAAAAAAAAATCGAGGACCACTGCCTTAGGCTGTTGATGTTGCCATCCACTCTGCAGATCTCTCGCACAGCCCTATACTGAATGTAACTCCAAACCATGATTTTTCCTTCACCAAACTTGATTGATTTCTATGAGAATCTTGGGTCCATGCAGGTTCCAGTAGGTCTTCTGCAGTATTTGTGATGATTGGGATGCAGCTCATTAGATGATTCATCTGAAAAATCCACTTTCTGCCACTTTTCCAAATGATCAACTAGAAGTCAAGTTATTATTTGATGCTCTTACAACTGGGATGAACGATACGACTTTTGTCTTTTGTCGATATATATATATATATATATATATATATATATATATATATATATATATATATATATATATATATATATATGATATATGATATATGATTTTTGTTTTGCTTAAATCTAACATTACCATTGAATGGTGGTGTATATTATTATAACAGCAATTAACCTGTTTACCTGAACACGTTACAGACACTTTTTCCCACGTTCCGTCTGATTTGCACATCGTCATGTTTTTGTCACCCTCCTGTTTGAGTCCAGATTTACATTTATACTGAACCACACTTCCCAGTGTAGATGCTTTGTTCCAGTCTAAATCTGTGTGTGGGAATTCTGGAGGAGGCCCACAGTTGATCTCTGTTCATCGAGATCAGTGTTAGAAATAAATGACTTCCAATCGAAACCATGTAGCTAAAGCAGCATCAATGTGTTTTCTTCCACGAAAGACGAAAAAAGTCACGCATGCTTTGAATGACAAATGAAGCCAGAATATTATCAGTACCTTCGCATCTCATGTTAAGTTTGCTCCATTTTGCGTCTGAACGACACAGAGACATGTTTCCTTCACCCACAGTGTGAAATCCAGCTTGACACACATAGAGGGCCACGGAGCCCAGACTGGAGCTGTTATTCCACAACACAACTGAATGAGGCAGAGAGACGGGGACGCCACAGTCTACTTCTACAAAAACACACATACAGACACACTGTACATGTGCATGCAGATTACCAGATCATTCATGAGGACAGACACCGCTGAGAGGTCATTCTTAAAGAAATGTGTGAAGTTGGTAATGTGACAATATGAAGAGATTAATAATAATGTCTTGACAGTGACACTTTTCTCAGAAAATGCATAACAGCATGTTGTTTTAATTGAGACATACAGGTTTAAAATACTAAGAAACAAAGCAACATTTCAATACTACTGCCCTGTTTTTTGTACTTATGGAAAATAAATTCAGTGTTATATAAAAATCCCTTAATTATCTGGGGCTGCCACAGTGGAATGAACTGCCAACTATTCCAGCATACTGTATGTTTTACACAGTGGATGCCCTTCCAGCCACAACCCAGTACTGGCCTGGGAAACACCAATAAACGCTTTTACACTACAAGCAATTTCATTCATTTATTCCTTCCTTCCTTCCTTATTCATTCATTTATTCATTCATTATCCTTCGACTGAGTCGCTTATTTATCCAGGGTTGCCTCTGCGGAATGAACCACCAACTGTTCTGGCTTATGTTTTACACAGCGGATGCCCTTTCAGCCGCAACCCAGTACTGGGAAACATCCATGCACACTCATACACTACGGCCTATTTCATTCATTCACTCGTTTTCCTTCAGCTTGGTCCATTATTTATCCGGGGTCGCCCCAGTGGAATGAACTGTCACCTATTCTAGCATACTGTATGTTTTACGCAGTGGATGGCCTTCCAGCCACAACTCAGTACTGGCCTGGGAAACACCCATACATGCTTATACACTACAGCCAATTTCATTCATTCATTCATTTTCCTTCAACTTAGTCACTTATTTATCCAGGGTTGCCACAGCGGAATGAACCACCAACTGTTCTGGCATATGTTTTACACAGCGGATGCCCTTCCAGCCGCAACCCAGTACTGGGAAACATCCATACACACTCATACACTATGGCCAATTTCATTCATTCCCTTATTTTCCTTCAGCTTGGTCCATTATTTATCCAGGGTCCCCACATCCTAATGAACTGCCAACTATTCTAGCATACTGTATGTTTTACACAGTGGATGGCCTTCCAGCCACAACCCAGTACTGGCCTGGGAAACACCCATACACGCTTATACACTACAGCCAATTTCATTCATTCATTCATTCATTTTCCTTCGACTTAGTCTTTTATTTATCCAGGGTTGCCACAGCGGAATGACCTGCCAATTATTCTGGCATTTGTTTTACACAGCGGATACCCTTCCGGCCGTAGCCCAGTACTGGGAAACACCCATACACACTCATACACTACAGCCAATTTCATTCATCCACTTATTTTCCTTCAGCTTGGTCCATTATTTATCCAGGGTCGCCACAGCATAATGAACTGCTAACTATTCCAGCATACTGTATGTTTTACACAGTGGATGGCCTTCCAGCCACAACCCAGTACTGGCCTCGGAAACACCCATACACACTCACACACACTCATACACTATGGCCAATTTCAGCCATTCAATCATTTTCCTTTAGCTTAGTCCATTGTTTATCCAGGGTCGCCACAGCAGAATGAACCGCCAACTATTTTAGCATATATTTTATGCAGCGGATGCCCACACAGACTCATACGGTGGCTCAGTGGTTTGCACTGTCGCCTCACAGCAAGAAGGTCGCTGGTTCAAGTCCCGGCTGGGCCCGTTGGCATTTCTGTGTGGAGTTTGCATGTTCTCCCCGTGTTGATGTGGGTTTCCTCCAAGTGATCTGGTTTCCCCCACAGTCCAAACATATGTGGTATAGGTGAATTGAGTAAACTAAATTGGCTGTAGTGTATGTGTGTGAATGGGTGTGTCTGGGTGTTTCCCAGTACTGGGTTGCAGCTGGAAAGGCATCTGCTGTGTAAGAAATATGCTGATAAGTTGGCAGTTCATTCCACTGTGGCGACCCCTCATGAATAAAGGGACTAAGTCGAGAGAAAATGAAAGAATGAATGAAAATCAGAACTGATGATGAATGCATAACCTGAAAAATACACTTAAATTAAAAAACAAACATTTGTTTTACTATTGTATGCAGTATAAAATTGCAATGTGAATTATTAATCATCAAGGCACATGGGCTCATATTCTAAAAAAAATTAACCCCTGAAGAATAAAGGGACTAAAATGAAAAAAAATGAATGATTAGTTAAACCTTTAAGTTGCTTTAAATCCATCTCTATTGTATAAAGCACTATATACTGTAAATAACTGTGTCTTAACTTGGCAGAGACATAAACAACACCATTTCTTAAGAATGACCATATCATAAATTAAGAGGAAAGTTGACATGGAAAAATAAATATATACCTTGACAGAGAAAATCAGGCAGACTCCAGATTCCCTCTGAATCACAAACTGATGTTTCTCCTTTCCTAACATTACGAAACCCCTCAATGCACTTATAAGACACACTAGATCCAACCTTAGTGTCTCCTCTCCATATCATAACCGCGAGCGGGAGAGAAGGCGGTAATCCACAGTGCACCTCTGAGGAGCAACAAAAAACTTAAAATATTGGCAATTCAAACATTAAAGGCACAGATTTTACACTTATATTTAAAGTGAGCCATGCAAAAATTAAAGAAAGAAAAATTCATGCAAAAGTCAGTTTTGAAATTGTGGGCGTTATGGCTTTTTATTTCAGTCTAATGTTACATACACTTTTTAAAAAAATGTTTAATAATGATATACACTCACTGGCCACTTTATTAGGTACACCTGTCCAACTGCTCGTTAACGCAAATTTCTAATCAGCCAATCACATGGCAGCAACTCAATGCATTTAGGCGTGTAGACATGGTCAACATGATGAAGTGACTTTGAATGTGGCATGGTTGTTGGTACCAGACGGGCTGTTCTGAGTATTTCAGAAACTGCTGATCTACTAGGATTTTTCACGCATAACCATTTCTAGGGTTTACAGACAATGGTATAAAAAAGAGAAAACATCCAGTGAGTGGCAGTTCTGTGGGCGCAAATGCCTTGAAGCCAGAGGTCAGCAGAACTTACAGTACTGTACATGAACTAAAATTTAATTTTGTTATTCACATCTATAATCTGACGGTTAGGATTAATATTGCCAAGCATAATTTTTCTTAATTATAGATATTTTATTCTACAAGTAATAAAAATTATATTCTTTACTAAAAATATATATTTTTTGAATTACAAAATTGTTTGTCTCTGCATGTAAACAAATGACACAATTTAGAACTGGTCTGTATCCAATGTTTTTTTTTTTGTTGTTGTTGTTTATCCAATGTATTTGTGCAAGAAATTCATGCAAATTAGAACGTATTTAATTAAAAAATGCCTCATTTGAATACATAAACAGAACATCTTAGAAAATATTTTCAAAAAACGTTTGCAATTCTTAATGTAATCAATCAACCAAGGACATACAGTATGGTGATAACTATAAGATTTTTATTTGAAGCATATTCACATTCAATGTCTTGATAATAAATAATGTAAGCAATTACCTTCACACAACAGAGTAGCTTTTGTCCAGTAACCGTTCTCAGCACACACAGATATATTTTGTCCTTGTTTAGGATAGTAACCGTGTTGGCATTGATATGTTACAGTGCTGTTAAACGTGACTCTGCCATCCCATATCTGCACAGTGAGTGGCAGAATATGAGGCTCGCCACACACAATCTCTGTTGAGAAGGAAATGACACGTCAATGAGTACTACCAAATCACTGCCGCACAAAGAAGACACTAAAAACAATTGTGAACAAAAAAAATGTAATTCTGTCATCATTTTCTCCAAACCATTATGAGTTTCTTTCATCTACTGAACAAAAAAGAGAAGATATTTAGAAAAATGTTATAAACTACTGGTTTGCAACATTCTTCAAAATATCTTCTTTATCTAAAAAATGTATGGAACTTATAATCCGTACACTTCAAAATGTCTTTCTTAGATTTTTTTGTCTTGTTTCTAGTCCAAATATCTAAAAATTCTTAAATCAAGAAGAATTTTCTAGACAAGCAAAACATTATCTTGTTTAAGAAATAACAAGCCAAAAATAAGTGTTTTTGTCTTAAAACAAGCTAAATAATCTGCATATTAAATAAGCAAAATAATCTTATGTCAAAAGGAAAAACAAGATCAAGGCTCAAACCAGTGACCTTCTTGCTGTGAGGCGACAGCGCTACCCACTGCCTCATTTCTTTTTTTTTTAAGGGATATTTCACTCCAAACTTACATTTCACTCCCCCTTAAGTGGTTCCAAACCTTTATGAGTTCCTTTTAAATGAACACAGAAAGACATGTATTTTAAAGAATGCTGGAAACTAGTAACCATTGACTTCCATAGTATTTACCTTTCCGACTATGGAAGTGTATACCAGGGGTCTCCAATCCTGTTCCTGGAGAGCTACCTTCCTGCAGATCTTAGTTGCAACCCTGACCAAACACACCGGTTTGTAATTATTAAGTGCTGCTTTAGGTACTATAAATTGGTTCAGGTGTGTTTGATCAGGGTTGGGACTGAATTCTGCAGGAAGGTAGCTCTCCAGGAACAGGGTTGGTGACCCTTGGTATAGACTGATTTCAACCCACCGCCATTTAAAAAGTGAAATCGAGGCTGCGGTGGGAAGAAACCCAGAAGTATTGCCTGGAGTCACACAAGAATGTTGTGTACCTGGCTGTATATCTTATCAGCGAAGAGAAATCGGCACAAATTCATAATAACACCATTTTCAGAGTGACCTGAAGGTCTGTTTTAAATGGATAATGAAAATAAAAAACGGATATCAGACCTCATTTTCAGCTGAGTTAAGGCAAACGGCAGTAGTTAGACAACGTTATCGTTCTCAAACACACGGTTTAGATGCCATTTAGCAAAAGTTTGCACTTATTCTACACTATATTAGACTTTTCACGAATCACGATACTGGATTTCGTTAATGAAATTTATTACAACCGTCAATTTCCCACTAACATTTAAGCGCTGTTTAACGCAACACCCCTGATTCGCCAAAGTGTTCACCAGTGCTCAACAGAAATGACTGTGGTCGTAAAAGGTCATCAGTTCACTGCACTTCACAGATGTTTACCGAGTGAAAACACAGACGAGCAATCAACTGATCTTCGCGGCTTTAAAATGCAACAGTGTTCGTGTATCTGTGTTTGCACTTGGTGAAGTGCGATGAAGTGCGGTGTGGTAAGTGGTCAGCTGGTAAGCTCAAAAAGGAACGGCATCATACCACCCCGTAGCGTTCGTTTTAAAGACGAAATGAGGCCATATGTACTTCTGGCTACATAATTCACGATCTCCAGAAATGTATATAGGGCTACATTTTCAGAATGAGCCTATGTTAGGTGTGGAACAAGTGAAGGAGTAAATGAAGAGCGAATTTTCAATATGCGGTGAACTGTCCCTTTTAACAATGTTTACTTACAGGTTTCTTGAGATGTTTGTTATATATCATCACTTAAAGAAGAAAAAGAAAGCAACATTATTTTTAATTGGGCAGCACGGTGGCGCAGTGGGTAGCATGATCGCCTCACAGCAACAAGGTCGCTGGATCGATCCCCAAGTAAATCAGTTGGCATTTCTGTGTGGAGTTTGCATGTTCTCCCCGTGTTCGCGCATGTTTCCTCTGGTTTCCCCCCACAGTCCAAACACATGTGGTACAGGTGAATTGGGTGAGCTAAATTGAGCTTAGTGTATGTGTGTGTATGAGTGTGTATGGATGTTTCCCAGTGATAAGTTGCAGCTGGAAGGGCATCCGCTGCGTAAAACATATGCTGGATAAGTTGGTGCTTCATTCCGCTATGCGACCCCAGATTAATAAAGGGACTAAGCTGAAAAGAGTACACTGTAAGGAATATTTTATAATTCAGAAGTGTTTTCCATTTATTTACGATTGTGAATTGCTTTATGGGATGTTGATCTCTGCTCTGTCGACTTTGATGTTGAAAATTCAATTCTACAGTTTATGGGCTCTATTTTGACGGTCCATGCAAAAAGTGCAAAGCGCAGGGCGCAAACGCATTCAGGGCGTGTCAGAGTCCACTTTTGCTAATATAAGGACAGAAAAATCCACTTTGCGCCGTGGCGCAAGATCTAAAAGGGTTGAGCTTATTTTCTTAATGAGTTATAGGTGTGTTTTGAGAATAAACCAATCAGAGTCTCATCTCCCATTCCCTTTAAGAGCCAGTTGCGTCGCGCCATGGTGCATTGGCTATTTACATGAAGTAAAGTAAGTGTAAGTGGAAAAACTGAGCATTTCACTAGCAAGAAAACAGTTAAACAGAGCATCTGCAGCGCGAGAATGAGAGATAAATGATTAACTTTTACTTTCACTCTTGTGGATAGGGAAACCTTTACGCACAGACATCAATTAGCCTATAAATAATTAATTTTGTTTGTTAAGCGCAAAGATTTGTTTCAAAACTATTTCTAAATTCAGTTCTAAATTCCAGCAAACGAATAAATGAACAATAATAACGAAGTTTGGTCAAAACACAGAGTTATACCCTAATACACATGCTGTGCCCCATATGGTCTAAAACCTGACAGGTGGGCAAATCTAAGCTTGTTTTTAATTAAACAAATATATAAATATGCATATAACAAATAATACTGCTAATAATAATAACATTATACAAAAGCAAATTGTTATGAATGAACTGAAAAAGCCTCCCGAGATGAAAAAGGCATGAAGGCAGTGGTTTTTAAATGTATGTGGGCTAGACAATAATATGTTTTGTAATATTTTATTCCTTTATATTCATATCCTATATATATTCTTATTATATCCTATATATATATATATCCTTAATATTTAAATTCTTTTTCATTTGTATAGATATTTGCGTATTGCTCTACATCTTGTGTGTTAAGCAGTGTGTAAGCGAGGCGCACAACTAACTCGCTCTGCGTTGGACAATAGACCGGCTTTGTTCTGGTCTATTGAAAAATCTATTATAGTTTCTCAAAATAGCAATGCACCAGCAATGCACCTCAACACGCCTCCCTTTTTAGACCAGAACACCTATGGGAGCACATATGAGCGCAAATGCATTTGCTATTTAAACAGCGTGGTGCAACACATCAAAACGACTCTTGCGTCAAGCTGAAAGAAGCAAACAACAATTGGCCTTGCGCCACATTGCGCCGGGTGTACGATAGGACCCTAACAAAGCGACTTTTAATTGACATTTTAGTAGTTTGAAATAACAATGTATAATAATAAATAGAGAAATAAGTCTGTGAAATAACAGAAAATGTACTGTCAGCTTATTACAAAGTTTTTATAGCATAATTTACAAAGCCAACCCAGACAATATATCACTTTCAACTGTTACAATGTTTATAAAAGTCACTTTTTCAAACTTCAGGGTTGAAAGTTGTAAAAAAAAAAGATCAAGATCCCATAATGCAATTCAAAAGCATAAATTAAAGGGGGAAAAATAAATAAATCACAAATACAGAAAACTGCTCATTTACTGATTTTTTTTACAGTGGAGAAAAGGAAACTTAACAAAAATAACAAAACACTGAATAAATGATGACAGAATTAAACTATCCCTTTAAAGTTTTCTTCAGACATAAAAATCTTTGTACTTTCACAAGAGTAGTCTGGCTTACTCCACTGACCGTCTGATTTACACACAGACTTATTTTCTGTATCCGAACTGTGATATCCGACATCACAGTCATACAGAGCCTCAGAACCGATCTTACTGACACCGCTCCACAATAACACAGAGTGCGGCAGGACAGCAGGAGAACCGCATTCTATCTCTAAACACACACAAACAGAAGCTCAACAGACACCCAATTTACACAGCTGAAATCAGAATTATTCGCCCTCTCATGAATTTTTTCTTTTCAAATATTTCCCAAATCATGTTTAACAGAGCAAGGAAATTTGCACAGTATTTCCTATAATATTTTTTCTTCTGGAAAAATTCTTATTTGTATTATTTAGGCAAGAATAAAGCAGTTTTAAAAAACATTTTAAGGTCAATATTTTTAGCTCCTTGAAGCAATATTTTTTTTGATTGTCTACAGAACAAACCACTGTTATACAATGACTTGCCTAATAAACCTAGGTAAATCTTTAAATGTCACTTTAAGCTGAATAGAAGTGTCTTGAAAAATATCTAGTCAAATATTATTTACTGTCATCATGGCAAAGATAAAATAAATCAGTTATTAGAGATGAGTTATTAAAGTAATAGGTTTAGAAATGTGTTAAAAAATCTTTTCTCCATTAAACAGAAATTAGGGAAAAAATATAGAAATGTTCAAATTGAACAGGAAGGCTAATAATTCTGACTACAACTGTTTGTCATTATACAGAAATTCTGTGAAGAAGCAGCAGATACCTGCACACTGGAAGTCAGGACGGCTCCACGTGCCCTGAGCAGAACACACTGACACATTTTCGCGTCCACGATTATAAAACTGTGGCTCACACACATACAGCACCAAAGATCCCATCCGAGAGGTGTGATTCCACATTAGTTCTGACTGAGGAAAAATATGAGGCTCTCCACAGTCCACTTCTACATGGAAATGGGTTCAATTGCATCAGTCGGGTGACAATAAACACATGTTTGAAACATGTCTCTCCGTGGCAATTTTACAGACATGTTAAATGACACTTTTTTTGTACTGTACTGAATATAAAAAGAAAATAATCTTAAGGAACAGAATGTTTGAGTTACTTTCTCCTGTTGAACCCAAAAGAAGATATTTTGAAGAATGTTGGGAAAAAACAGCCATTGACTGCCTTTGTATTTTTTGTTTCTAACCTCTTAAACTCTGCTGCTATTTTGGGATTTCCGCCTGGATTTTGCCTACCCAAATT